>NC_079168.1:39095123-39120511 GCF_947568905.1 Ostrea edulis
GTCGTCAAAATCATTTGACAAGTCGACATAATCATCTGACAAGCCGACATATTGACTTTATGTTGACCTGTCAGAAAATTATGTCGACTTGTCAGATAATTATGTCGAATTGTCAGATATTATGATGAAAGTGGCATGAACACGCTTTAATAACAAGATACTGAGTCCGAGATGTGACAAGTGGACATGATTTTCTGGCAGAAATATGCCACCATACTTTACTATGTGACCATATATGTAGACGTAAACTTATAATAGACCCTAAGTAGTCTTGCATGATTAATTAAGACCGAATGTATATATAATATTATAAGATTTAATATATTGATTGATTGTATCTTGCTTCAAAATTTAGGCCTTTACTCGGCACGTACGGCCATTGAGCAGTGAGGGTTCTTTAGCGTGCCACACCTAATGTGACACGGAACATCCGTTTATAAAGTCATCTCCGAGGACCCGTGACA
This sequence comes from Ostrea edulis, assembly GCF_947568905.1. NCBI lineage: Eukaryota > Metazoa > Mollusca > Bivalvia > Ostreida > Ostreidae > Ostrea > Ostrea edulis. The sequence continues at coordinate 39,095,588 of NC_079168.1, forward strand.
TTCACACCTGATGCCAAGCGTTTGGCATTTGAACTTCACTACCTGTTTTAACGACTGAGGTCTGTCGCGGCAGGGATTCGAACCCCGGCCTTCCGCATGCGAACGTTAATTCTAACTTCTAGACCACCGAGGCCGGTGTGTGTGTGTATATATATATATATATGTGAAAGGGGGGGGGGGGGTCTAGTACTTGATCTTTTACGTACTTTTCACAACCTCCACCTCCTACCCCCATTTTACCCCTTTACTGATGTACATAACATCTTAAGGAGATCGTGAGAGAGTCTTTATGCATGAAAATGCTTAGTTTATTTTCTACTTGTTTCCAAAATTTTGATCATTCTAATCTCCATACTCAGCCTTTATTACGCAATAGAAAAAAGACAAAAAAAGAAACTGATTTAAAGGTTGCTCCCGATAGGCTGGAGGCTGGATTCTGAGCATTCCTTTCAAATTGTCTACTTCTTATATATATATATATATATATATATATATATATACTACTCAAAATTTGATAAGGATCACTAGGTTATATGTGTGCAATTTACCACTAACATAACAAAAGACAAATTTGACTCAGAAACGTGTTTACTCAGGTTATGAATGAAAATTCATGAACGGCATGAACTTGTATCAATACGGAATGCTTGAAATCTGATAACAACACCAAAAGGCATTTCATTACAAAAAGTTAACAGCAAACCAGAGAAAGAATTACACATTTTTTGGGGATAGTCCATCATTACACTTAGTCGATGAAGTGTCAATACCGGGTATGGCCTCCCCTTGCATCAATGACGGCTTGACAACGTCGAGCCATGTTGTCAATAAGCACCCGGATGTTTCCAATGGGAAGATTGTTCCACTCTTCCACGAGAGCGTTTCCGAGCTCTGCCAAAGTCGTGGGTTGTGCTCTACGGCGTGAAAGGGTTACCTGCAGCATGTTCCATACATGCTCAATCGGGTTTAAGTCCGGCGAGCGCGCTGGACAGTCCATACGGACAATTGTCTCCTGCTGAAGGTACTGCTCCACCACCCTGGCGCGATGAGGACGGGCGTTATCATCCATCAGGATGAACTCAGGGCCAACAGCACCAGCGTAGGGTCTGACGTAAACAGCGAGGATCTCATCCCGGTACCGCACCCCCGTCATTGTTCCTCTCTCCAGGACATGAAGATCTGTTCTCCATCCCTGCTGATTCCACCCCAGACCATGATGGAACCACCACCGTAACGGTCATGTTCACTGATGTTGGCATCATGGAAACGTTCACGTTGTCGTCGCCACACTCGGTGCCTCCTGTCTGTAAAGTCCAAACAATACCTGGACTCACCGGTGAACAGAACTTGAACCCAATCGTTCTGTGTCCAAGTGACATGATCTTCAGCCCAGTCCAATCGCTCCCGCCGGTGTCGAACAGTGAGAGGGACTCGACCACATGCCCTTCTCGAGTTGAGACCTGCATTGTGAAGCCGATTCCGTATCGTCTGCGTGAAAATCGTGCAATGGTAGCAAAAGCATAAACTGTGATGAGAAACGCATTTTCCATGGCATGAAATGCACGTGCAAGTTTGTTGAAGACGTTTTTGATTTCACTTGGACACAATATTGCTAGTTAAGCAGTTATCATTTTTTAAACAGAAAAATATCTATGATCCTTATCAAATTTTGAGTAGTATATATATATATATATATATATATATATATATATATATCAATCAGTGGTCTTATATATCGTAGAATTAAATGATATACTGGTGTTGCTATCATTTGAATGATGTAAGTATCCGCCTTTCATATCATTTGGACTCAAAGTCTCGTTAAAATTGAATAACTCTTGAACTTTTTGGTCCGCAAAAAGGGGGATCCGGATCCCCTGGAGACCCCCCTCTGGATCCGCCCTTGATATATATATATATATATATATATATATACCTTTACTAAAGTATGCCGGCGTGAAGCGTCGCGGTTCATACCCTCTGGTATTTTCAAAAATGAAATGTATAACATGTATATATACTCTGTGAAGCGTTTCGACATTTTGCAAAAGCACATGTTTTTTACGTCTCCAAATGATTCAGTCCGTCCTCAGGTCATTCCTTTTTGAAAAAAAATTAGAGATCTACATATTTTCTGTCTACGTTCTGTAAAAACTGCTGGGCTTGAAAGTTCAAGTTATAAAGCATGCATTCATCATCATTTTTAAAGCTTGACTTATAGGACAAGAACTTCTATAGATAACAACATTGTTATTATCAAAGCCCGGTAATCACATGTTATTTATATTTTACCGCTTGTAATTGATATATAGCAAAACATATCCACAAGGACTTTACGAAATTAATATGTTTATGATTTCTTCCGGGAGTGATAGCCTAAAGACATATTCATATTGTGATTGTATCCATCAAACTGTAATCTTACATTAATTAAATCATATACACAGTAATTGAATTCAATTCAGTCTACTTACATTTTGATATTTACATTAGTATATTTTTTTCCAATAGGAATGGGGCATTTTCAATATAATAACGTTGTCAGCTCCAAATCTTCTAAAATTAAAAAAAAAATAGATGTAGAAGTACACTAAAGGCTTATTCGTTTATGCATTAAGCAAATCCATCACTTGGATCAAACATATGTTTTAAAAAATATATAGGGTGTCTGGTAGCGTAATGGTTAACGCACTTGCTTCTCACCGCTGCGACCCGAGCTAGATCCCCGTGATCGGCAGTGGTTGTATGTGAGAGGGTATGGTTCATTCAGACTCGTGGTTTCCCCCCGGGTACTCCGCTTTCCCCCCACTCAAAGGGTCCCTAGTGCAAACATCCTTGCAAGTCTGTAAATAGCTAGTACACATGTATATAGCTAATGTTCATTGTTGATTATGTATATCCGACTTTAAAAATAAAGATTATTATTATTTATTTAGTTATGATTATTCTCAATGTATTAATTGATTAAGTCGGTAATTTGGGAATGCTTTTTAAAAACATTTAAGCTATAGAAAGGTCAGTAGTTTATCTCTGCTGACGGTTTCACTTAAAATTCATTTCTGGGAGGGGGGGGGGGGTAGGGTTACAAAATTTGACACAGTTTCAGATTTAATTTCATTCGGTAGATTTTTTATCTATTCATTATTTCAGATATTGCTTGATATACTTGTAAAATTGAAATAAAATAAAAAAAATTATGAGCAGATTTTTTCTCTCTCCGAAAGTTTGTGTCTGATAGTGTCTGAGAAACACCATATCTAGGATAAATTTGACAGAGTCAGATCATCCCAATGTTTTCCTTAGATGTATTTTGAATTTCTAATTAATGTTGATATTTTAACTGTGTGTTAATGATGTTAAGATTTCTATTTCCATAACAAAAATAAGATGGGGTTTTGGTAGGGATATTTTAATACTGTTTTTACAGCTACTAAAACATGTGTTTCTAATTAGAGATATTTGAATTGTTCCATTGCTTAATAGATAGCTCAAGTGTTGATAGCTTGGATTCGCATACTCTTTAGTCAGAACGACTATTAAAATTATCTTTTTAAAAAGATACACAGGGTATTATACAAAGAATAGCCAGTACAAGTAATACTACGTATTTTATAAACACAAGAGACCTTGGTTGAATTGCTTTGTCCAAAAATGTCACATTCCTTTGATTCAATGCAACAGCTTGACTCCATTCTAACGACTTTAAATTCAACGAATTTATGTTCGAGAGAAACATAAACATATATTTATTTGATAAGTAATTCTAAGATAAGCACATTATAAATACTCTTCTTGCAAAGTTCCATTGCTAAACCACACAAGAAATGTCAAAAGAACCAATAGGGGTTATTCCCAATTCTAATAAGGCTATATTGCTTAAGCTGAGGTGATTTTGATATATATATCCCAGCAACTTTTCCTTACCATACCTGACCTTAACTGACTTTTGATCTTTTAATCTATAATACAAAATGATCATAATTTACTCATAGACTCTTCGTGTGAAGTTTCAATGCAAAAGTTAAACAGGATTTTTCATATGTATATTATTCGGAAGCTGGCGACCTTGATCTTTAAATCTCAAAAATCAATAGTTTCACGAACTCATTATGTACAGTTACATTGCTAAAGCTGAAATGCCACCTCTGATATCATTTAGAAACAATTTCTCACTCTGTGTGACTTTGACTTACAATAAATACTGTCTGTGAAAAGACTCAAATGGTAATTTATAAAATTATACCTGGAAAAGTCAGATGGACAAATGAAGAGACCCAAAATAACATCATCTTTTCGCGAAAAAAAAAAGGGGGGGGGGGTACAAATAAAATCTCATTAAACGTACATTACATGACCAGATGCTTCTAATGCTGTGTAGAATAATTATTCGATCTTTTAGTTTTTAATAAGCGGTGATCAAGTCATGTAATTTAAAACATTCCGCGGTGTTTCGGTTTCAGGATACTGTAACTAACTGTACATCATAATATCCAGATACAAATTATGAAACAGATGTTCATCTGGAAATCATCGCTTAAATGAATTTATCTTTAAATCATATGATGTCATAAAATCAATTTTAGACAGAGTAATTAACATTTGCTGTGCTTGGCACTTCCAATCTTAGTTAACATTGTGTTGTTATTACAGAAAGTGTGAACATGGACGACGGTATCATAGCGACTACGTCCAAAACTGTTTATAATTTCATCTACGACTTCGTGAACAACAATTACGACTCGGAAATAGACGTAAGGAACACCACCTTTTTGCCGTGGTCTGTGGAAATAGAAGAAGATTCACTTCTCCACAATGCCAGGCTATTTTACTCGTACTGTACCCCGTTCATTATCGTTTTGGGATTATTCGGAAACATTCTCTCCTTGTGCGTGTTCCTGTCGAAGAACTTGCGGAGCCTTTCGGCTAGTACGTATCTGGCCGCTTTGTCTATTGCAGACCTCCTAACCCTAGTGTTCTACGTCACAGTAGAATGGCTCAGGCGAGGACTAGTGTACCTGGATCCCAACATGAAGAGCAGGATTCGATTCTTTGACGAAGAAGTTGTGTGTCAGTTCCAGCTGTATATGTCGTATGTGTCGCGGCTTTCATCTGCGTGGATTGTCGTCGCCTTCACTATGGAGCGCTACATTGGCGTTTGTTGGCCATTATTAAGAAAGGACATCTGCACCAAACGCGGGACAAAACGGGTTATTGGCTGGTTAATCGCATCCTCATCAGTTGTTGTGCTGTATAAACCAATCCTGAGCGCAATCTACGTCAGTGCGGAGGGAAACCACTACTGCACAACTGACAAAGATTACGGCTTCCTGGCCTTCATTCTGGACAGTATATACGCCATTTTGATCACAATGGTTCCGTTCTTGATCATATCCGTCCTCAACATCCTCATTGTACGTAAGCTTCTGAGACGAAACAAGCGGCAGCAGAACCATAGCATCGTCACAAAGGAGAGTCTCATTCGATTGGAATTCACCATCATTTTATTGGTAGTGTCGTTCTGCTTTGTCGCCTTTAACGTACCATTTTTTGCGGTGTGGCTGCGGAACTTTCTACACTCCAAACATGTCTCTAGTGTTGATGTCTTAACCATGTACGAGAACCCGGATGTAGAGTATTGGCAGGGAATTTTATACATAACAAGGACCATTTTCTACATGAATTATTTCGTCAATTTTTTCTTGTACATCATCGCGGGTGCTTACTTTCGGCGGGAAGTCAGGATGTTGTTTTCCCGCCATTTTCAAGATCACTCGTACTCTCGTTGTTCTGTCCGTCTGTACTCTCGCTCAAACGTGCAGACTCCTCAGTCATATTTGTGAGACAACTAATTGAGTCATTTGATCCGAGAACTCAGATTCTATTGAAATGTATATGCAGACATACTGATGTTATTAGGTGTTTTGTACTGTGCACAAAGATCGTGTTTTTAATTAGTGTCTTGAATGTACATGTATACGCATAGAATTCCCCTATAATCAAAGAATCTGTTTACGATAGTAAAAACACAGCAATATTGACTCAATTATACTGACATCGCAAACAAAATAATTATATGTATATTTATGCTTCATTTTACATTAAAAGAAAATGAAAGGGGGCGACCTAAGATGGACCCAAAACGGGGAATGGGGTTTTAAAAATGCTGACCAAAGGTAGGAGGGTGGGGGTTGCAACGCGCGTAATTTCCTTTAAATTATATAGTAAATTGATCGAATTTTTTTTCAACTAGGTAATTTTTCTAAGTTGTCAATAAACCAATGTTGTAACAGTACTTTCAGTAATTGAGAATTTTTTGTAGTTTTTCTTCCTTGATTTTGAGACAAAGACTGCATGCATTAAGCCACGGGCGAACAAATTTCTTGGTAATACACTCGACCCGACGTGTTAAAATTTCCGCTAAATAAAATCTACAGCCCTAAGAACATAATCGTGTAATTTTTGTAAATCTTCTAAAGAACAACAGGGCATTGATTAGTCATGCATCTTCTAGTATTGCAAACTTAAGTTTGTTCAAATCATGGCTGGGTCACGATATAGGGATAGGGGTAAAAGTTTTACATGGGAATATATAACAAGAGGCCCATGGGCCTAGAATCGCTCTTCTGATACATTGTAGAACAGGCAAAAATTCTCACTAACCAAGATTCATCAATTAACAAAGTTTGATGATGTTAAGTCAAATAGTACCTGAAAATTTAAATGTAACTGTCCAAAAGTAGGTCACAGTGACCTACTTTTTGTCGACTCACTGAAGACTCAAAATGCATCAACTGACAAGTCAAATAGTATTCAAATATATCGGACAAATTCCAAAAGAAGGCCACAGTGACCTACTTTTTGGTCGACACACTCCAAAGACTCAAGACCCATCAGCTGACAAAGTTTGATGATTGGAAGTCAAATAGTATCTGGAATATTCAAATATAGCCGTCAAAATCCAAAATAGGTCACGGTGACCTACATTTTAGTGAACACACTCCGAAGTGACTAAATGCATGTCACACGAAATTGAACATCAATTTCATTAGTACTGTCATATAAGGAAGTACATTGGCAAATGTAAATATAGTACATTGATTTAACCATAAGTTCATCAATCCAACATTTGACAAAATACCTTTAACATTTACTACCCAATTTTTACAGTTCTGTTTACTACTCATTTCATCATACATATAGTATGACTTGGCAAAGGCACCGTCCCTTGGTACCCCCTGTATTCGTGACAACATTTTATAATATTGTTTCATTTTCCTACCCATGTAACATCCTTGTTGTACATCGCATTTTCAATCTACTATAAGCCAACTCAAGACCAATATCAATATAGAAATGGTATACATCTGTTTATCGTGTTGTGTAGTTCTATTTAATTGTATACAATACTCATGTAAGCTGTCTTGAATATATAACATCTGTATATGGTATGCATGTGTACATATTGTGGTATCATGTATTTATTTTTGTGTATACTATAAATAAGCTGTCTTAAACACTTAGGGTACAAGACTGCCAGTCTGATGGACTTGGCTCAGGCACCGTCCCTTGGTACCCTCTGTGCTTGTGACAACATTTTATTATATTGTTTTACTTTACTTCCCATATAGCACACTTATTGTACAGTACATTTCCCATCAGTATTGTGATGAGAATTCAATACCTATGTCAATGTAGAAACCCTTAACGTGTATATGGTGCACATGTGTAAATTGTATCATGTAGTTACAATGTTTAATTGTTAATCTGTATATGCCCCCTGAGGGCCCTTGATTGGTGAATAAATAAATATTATTATATAGTCATAACATGATTTTAAGATACAATATTTTGTTGATAAAAGCTTTAACCAATATTTTAAAATTCGTAATTTTCTCACACATTGCAATGGTAATTTGATATGGATGAAAAGTGGAGGGTATGTACAATATTTTAAATTTATTTTATTTAGTCAAAAAATGCAATTTTAGTAGAAAGCAATCTGATAAAAAGAAAATAATAAAAAAAACCCTGCTGGTCTCGAACCCGTGATCTACAGTCTGCAGTCGACGTACTAACATACTGAGCTACTCAGCTAGGCAATGAAATCGGAAATGAATAGAGAAATATTGCTGGTATTTTATATTTTCATCCATGTTTTAAGAGGAAGTCGGCCATTATATGACGATGTAGAGTACGTCCTTAAATTAATCTTCTGATGAATATCTTGCTTGGATTTCTCGAAAACATCAGGACGCCCTGGAGCAAAGTCCAAGGAACTCCTGGATTTCAGCACGTAGTGCATGGTGATCTGTGCCTGCATGGTTTAAGGATAATGCGACAAGAACTCACGGGGTGTCGGTAGTACGTTTGCCTAGTTTAAGATGTATACATGTATGGGTGATGTAGCAGGCACGCACGACACTCCACATGCAACAACTTGCAAGAAAGTAATAATTACGCAAAAGTGCCACTCAAATGTAATTTTGAAGGTGAATTTTCTATAATTGGCATGTTAAATTGTTTAAACTTTCGCCTTTTCCCTAAATCGGTGACCTCCGAGGTCAATGCGCATCGGAGATTACGAACAGGAATTACTGACAGGATGACAAGGATTCATGAATCAACATTTTCTGCAGATTTGACGGGTTTATTGCTTCAGATTCTATGAAGATATAGATATTCGACCACAAATATGTTAAATATTTGTTATTTTATTTTTCAATTTATTTGTCATCTCCCTCTCTTCGGGTAGGCCTATTTCTTTACCGAAATCAAAACCACTGCCAGTTTCAAAGAGATTTTTTGCAGATTAATCAATTTAATGGTGTTCAGTTTCCTGGACTATTAGATGTTGCCCTGGTGGTATTTACTTCTGCAAGGAACATTTTCTTCGTGTTATTATTCCGTGTGCTCCATTCCATTTAATATGAATGAATTATCATACTACCAGTAATCTTCTCTAACCAAGTCAACAAATACCACTTATTCAGAGAAAACTAGTCCAAAGAGATTATTACTTGGCTATTTTCTTCATATAGATAACTGCACACACTTATGTTGCATAATTAAACATTGGAGAATCTAGATTACGGGCTAATTCATTTTCTGTATAATATTCATCCTAAATGTCAGTAGGCATTACCCCATGTGTTTGTTAGCATATACATATCTAAACAGGATTTTGAAGTTACCTTTACATTATTATATATCATAGACATAGCAAGAGGCCCACATGCCTTAGATTTCATAGTCCAAAGGCCTATGAAATCTAGAAAGAAAAAAAAAGATTCCTGTTTTGAATACTAATATTCAAGAAAAGTACATGTATAAATTTTAAGAACACATCTTTCTTTTTTAAATGCCCTTTAAATTGCCTATAGTGATGAAAGACTTTACATAATATATGTAACATTAACAAATAATGACTAATTTGGATTCATCCTAGAGTGAATGCCCTGGGGTTGTGAAATTCACAAGTTTGATACATCCTTTTCCTAAATATGCTTTTAGTTTTTATACCACATCAGCAAACTTGAAGTATTTCAAATGATAAAGAAAACATAATCACTATAATAATTTTGGCTCCACCCTGGAAACAAACCCTTGACCCTTGGATCATGAAATTTACAATTTTGGCAAAGGAGTAAAAGACTCCACTCTCTTTAAATATCTCTGTACATGTACAAACCAGAACAATGTATATTTTATATCTATCTAGATATGTACAAACTAGAACACTGTACATTTTATATCTATCTAGATATGTACAAAGCAGAACAATGTACATTTTACATCTATCTAGATATGTACAAACTAGAACACTGTACATTTTATATCTATCTAGATATGTACAAACTACATGTAGAACACTGTACATTTTATATCTATCTAGATATATACAGACCAGAACAGTGTACATTTTATATCTATCTAGATATGTACAAAGCAGAACACTGTATATTTTATATCTATCTAGATATGTACAAACTAGAACACTGTATATTTTATATCTATCTAGATATGTACAAAGCAGAACACTGTACATTTTATATCTATCTAGATATGTACAAACTAGAACACTGTACATTTTATATCTATCTAGATATGTACAAACTACATGTAGAACACTGTACATTTTATATCTATCTAGATATATACAGACCAGAACACTGTATATTTTATATCTATCTAGATATGTACAAAGCAGAACACTGTATGTTTTATATCTATCTAGATATGTACAAACTAGAACACTACATTTTATATATATCTAGATATGTACAAACTAGAACACTACATTTTAAATCTATCTAGATATATACAGACCAGAACAGTGTACATTTTATATCTATCTAGATATGTACAAACTAGAACACTACATTTTATATATATCTAGATATGTACAAACTAGAACACTACATTTTATATCTATCTAGATATGTACAAACTAGAACACTGTATATTTTATATCTATCTAGATATGTACAAAGCAGAACAGTGTACATTTTATATCTATCTAGATATGTACAAACTAGAACACTACATTTTATATCTATCTAGATATATACAGACCAGAACAGTGTACATTTTATATCTATCTAGATATGTACAAAGCAGAACACTACATTTTATATCTATCTAGATATGTACAAACTAGAACAGTGTACATTTTATATCTATCTAGATATGTACAAAGCAGAACACTACATTTTATATCTATCTAGATATATACAGACCAGAACAGTGTACATTTTATATCTATCTAGATATGTACAAAGCAGAACACTGTATATTTTATATCTATCTAGATATGTACAAACTAGAACACTGTATATTTTATATCTATCTAGATATGTACAAAGCAGAACACTGTATGTTTTATATCTATCTAGATATGTACAAACTAGAACACTACATTTTATATATATCTAGATATGTACAAACTAGAACACTACATTTTATATCTATCTAGATATATACAGACCAGAACAGTGTACATTTTATATCTATCTAGATATGTACAAACTAGAACACTACATTTTATATATATCTAGATATGTACAAACTAGAACACTACATTTTATATCTATCTAGATATGTACAAACTAGAACACTGTATATTTTATATCTATCTAGATATGTACAAAGCAGAACAGTGTACATTTTATATCTATCTAGATATGTACAAACTAGAACACTACATTTTATATCTATCTAGATATGTACAAACTAGAACACTACATTTTATATCTATCTAGATATATACAGACCAGAACAGTGTACATTTTATATCTATCTAGATATGTACAAACTAGAACACTACATTTTATATATATCTAGATATGTACAAACTAGAACACTACATTTTATATCTATCTAGATATGTACAAACTAGAACACTGTATATTTTATATCTATCTAGATATGTACAAAGCAGAACAGTGTACATTTTATATCTATCTAGATATGTACAAACTAGAACACTACATTTTATATCTATCTAGATATGTACAAACTAGAACACTACATTTTATATCTATCTAGATATATACAGACCAGAACAGTGTACATTTTATATCTATCTAGATATGTACAAAGCAGAACACTACATTTTATATCTATCTAGATATGTACAAACTAGAACAGTGTACATTTTATATCTATCTAGATATGTACAAAGCAGAACACTACATTTTATATCTATCTAGATATGTACAAACTAGAACACTGTACATTTTATATCTATCTAAATATGTACAAAGCAGAACACTGTATGTTTTATATCTATCTAGATATGTACAAACTAGAACACTACACTTTATATCTATCTAGATATGTACAAACTACATGTAGAACACTGTACATTTTATATCTATCTAGATATGTACAAACTACATGTAGAACACTGTACATTTTATATCTATCTAGATATGTACAAACTAGAACACTACATTTTATATCTATCTAGATATGTACAAACTAGAACACTACATTTTATATCTATCTAGATATGTACAAAGCAGAACACTACATTTTATATCTATCTAGATATATACAGACCAGAACAGTGTACATTTTATATCTATCTAGATATGTACAAACTACATGTAGAACACTGTACATTTTATATCTATCTAGATATGTACAAACTAGAACACTACATTTTATATATATCTAGATATGTACAAACTAGAACATTACATTTTATATCTATCTAGATATGTACAAACTAGAACACTGTACATTTTATATATATCTAGATATATACAGACCAGAACACTGTACATTTTATATCTATCTAGATATGTACAAACTAGAACACTACATTTTATATCTATCTAGATATGTACAAACTACATGTAGAACACTGTACATTTTATATCTATCTAGATATGTACATACCATTACACATAACCATACATTACCTATCTATTTGGAACTACAGATGTTAAATAAAACATTGTTTTTGTACAAGATATGTACAAATAATTACCAAATACTTTCTGCATGACTCTGCATGTTTTTTGTGCTTATCAATGACTGGATTACAAGAAAAAGTCATATTTGATTCCAAACTTTTCTAGATATTGGCATGCTATAATATTAGTAAAAGTTGGCATCTCAATTATGACCAGTTCACCATGGAGAGGCCAACTGAAAACCTGTCCTGAATACAGGGCCATCATCTGAACAGATTGTATGAGAATGCTTTCATATTAATTCTATTTAATGACCCCAGGCTTCATCACCATAACCCGAGAACAGACTGGGCGGGCTTCATCACCATAACCTGAGAACATAAAATTTAGTATATACCTATGACTTACTAAATCACACAAATAATTTATTGAATTAGAAAATAATCTCAAAATGAAATTTATTGACTTACAAAATTCAATATTAATATTTCATATAATTAGATCCATTTGAAACTTTGATTTACCCCGGTAAGTATATTCTCAGCTTAATGTCATGGAGCCAGATGTTCTTATGAAGATTTTAAAGGTCATAATATTCCTATTTACAGGTTGTATTTCTAAATCAAAACTTGGGTCCCACTGTGGACAGAGACCACCATTTAAACAAACATAAATCTAAATTTCATAGAGATGCTTTCCTTTTGATTTCACTAATTCTCTTCTATGGAATGTGATGGCAACTATTGTAGATACCTAAATATACATGAGGAATATATTGTGTAATTTTGTGAGAGGCATCACTCATGAAATAAAATTGCTTGCTTTTAATTTTCTGGTGCTAAAATACATGCAAGAACTCTTCATTAACAGATGGCACACAAATTCATGTTCACGCGATTTTATGTACAAGTCCATTCGCCATATTTTAAAAATACTTGCATAGAAAAAGGATTCTACAGTTTATTTTGGAAAAAAGTTAGCCGCAATAATGTAGTTCTCTTCGATTTCTTTTATTCTTACGTTTCCTCTTCCCAAATAAAAAAAAATGGAGAGGGCTACATTATTGCAACTAGAAAGAAGGGTATGGAAATACAGTATATTTTTAAATGATTAAGAAATATCACATAAGAAACCGAGTTTTAATGCATTTCATTTCATACAAAAGAAGGCAACTTCACAGTAACTGCAATTCATCTTTCACATGCAGCAAATACATTTGTATACATGATTATAAATCAAAATTCAACCAACTCAAGAGATACAATACCAAGTGTGTCTAAATTGTGACAGTGGATTCTCGCGTTAACCAAAGATATAGCATATCAAAAATTTAAGTATATTATTAGTCCATTGATGCTGTTACCATGGAGATTACTGCATTAGAAGAGCACCTGCTGCGTAACTGACCGAGGAATCACTCATCTTTTTGCAGCGACTGGACTGAGCGTAGTTCAGGAATTTAAATGACATTCTGTGTCCATTTCCATTTCGTCGCAGAGAATCAATTGCCTGTGAGCCAAAAGAAGAATATTAAAATTTCTAAGATAAAACAAGGCATGAACTTCAAATTACTGCTCAAAGCTAAGAGAAATTGAAAGTCCAAATGTATGAGAGCTATTACAAAACTTAAAACATCAACACCAATACTCTCTTTATCTTGTCATCAGTTGACAGTGTGGCTGCAGAACAGTAGCTCTCTGGGAAAAAATCATCTTCGCTAGATGGAAAAAATAGGAGTTGACCCCATTTTTCTCTCATAGAACGACAGCTCTGCAGCTATTTTACTCATTACAAATACTGTGAAATTATTAAATAAGGTCAGGCAAAATAGCTTCATTTTTGATATGTTATAATGATATGCCATGATTATACTTTCTGAAGTACAAATTTCAAGGTGTACATGAACGTTTACCATTCTTTGGTAAATGGAAAGCATAGATTGGTATGTGTTAATGCTATTATTATAAAGAGATTTGTACATGACTTTTCTGCATCAAAATAAAACTCCCATCATCCTATCCACTGTCCTTTTGTTTTTTGATCTAGCAAAGTCATATCTTGTTGATATTTCAAACGTACATAGTTACTGTAGAATCATTTAAATTTGTGGGGGCCAATTTTCGTGGATTGCTGAATTTTTACGGGTTCATGGGGACGTGATTTTGTGGATTTATATATTTGTAAGATTCTTGTATACTAGTTGTCTTTATTCGTTGAGGATGTAAATTCGTGGGTGAGGGGTACCCACGAATTCCACGAAAATTGAGCCACCACGAATTCTAATGATTCCACAGTATCTCGATTTCACCCTAGTCTTGTGGTCCACTATACAATGCAGTGCACCACACTAGAACACCTGGCTAATACATCGATCATAGCCAGGGCAAGACAAGAGATGTGTGACGTCCCTGTCTATGTTTTGATGTCATAATACAATTGTAGCAGTCGCAGATATAAATGGTTTGTTTTTGTGCTACAGAAATTACAAGCATCTGGATTTTCTGTACCTAAAACTAGCTACAGCTCACGTTCAGTTTCCATTACATGGCATATCCAGCCCTGTGATGTGAAATTTGGTGACAGCCTGGTTTATTTCATGTTCTAGCTTTTTATGTAGCTGCAGTTCTGTAGCCCTCCAGTCGTACATATTGAGACATTAGACCAGTTTGACATCCCAATATTTAGGACCAGTTTGACATCCCAATATTTAGGACCAGTTTAACATCCAATTATTTAGCATTAGAACGGAATCGTTCCAATATTTAGTATCAGTTTAACACCCAATTACTTAGCATCAGACCGGAAACGTCCCAATATTTAGCACCAGTTTGACATCCCAATATTTAGGACCAGTTAGACATCCCAATATTTAGGACCAGTTTGACATACCAATATTTACGACCAGTTTAACATCCAAATATTTAAGACCGGTGAGCTACACGACCGCAGCTACTTTTTAACCATACTCTGGCTTAGATCATAATGAAGTTCATAAGTAGAACCACTCATTTTAATGAGATTAAATGTTCATTCTTTGAAAAAAAGAGAAGTTACCTTGCATAATTTCACATTTGAATTGCTATTGTTAATCATTGTTTGGTTTCCCTCATTGTGAGTGTTTGAAATGCTATTTTTAATCGTTGTTTGGTCGCCCTCATTGTGAGTGTTTGAAATGCTATTTTTAATCGTTGTTTGGTTGCCCTCATTGTGAGTTTTTGAAATGCTATTTTTAATCGTTGTTTGGTTGCCCTCATTGTGAGTGTTTGAAATGCTATTGTTAATTGTTGTTTGGTTGCCCTCATTGCGAGTGTTTGAAATGCTATTGTTAATCGTTGTGTGGTTGCCCTCATTGTGAGTGTCTGAAATGCTATTTTTAATCGTTGTTTGGATGCCCTCATTGTGAGTGTTTGGAATGCTATTTTTAATCGTTGTTTGGATGCCCTCATTGTGAGTGTTTGGATTGCTGGGTATGACCACACTGGGTGTACCAGATTGGATAAACACCTTCACCGTCTACTCCCACAAAACAGAACAAACCAATAATAAAAATTTTCCAGTTTGCTTGATCACAGTGAAAATTAAACACCCGTGAAATTAAATGATGAACACACACAGTAAAATCCAGTACAAACTCAAGAAACAAATCAAACACTTACATTTAACAGAACACCTATGGGATACCGACCACATATAGTGTTTTCATAATTTTTCAAGTATTGAGAAAATTTAACAGGATCCATCTGTTCTATAGCCTCCATTCCCTGTAAATGAGAACATGTCACTTAAAACTATGAACACAACAACAACAAAAAAGTTCTTTAAACTGATTTAAATAATAGCTTAGACTGAAACAATAACACATACAAAATTTTCTTTTTGTTTTGGTCATATAAAACTTTCAAAGAATTATATTCTATTCCACTATTTTTTTTAACAGCAGTTTCCAGAAACAGAACAATATAAGCAGTTGATTTACCATTTTATCTAAGGCCTCAATGGATTGCCAGATGTCTCCACAAGATTTATCATAGAATGTGTAACGGAATCGTTGTCCCCAGTGACAGAAGTCAGAGGATATCACAAAGAAATTGGCAGGATCGGCTAAATATTGGCTAAATATAGACCCATACAGTTTCTCTTTATCAGATGACAGAGAACCAACCAAAACTGGTACCACGGTGAAGTGGCCACGCCGACTACAATAACATACAACATGAAAATTGGAAATGTTCTTTATCAAAAAACCACTTAAAAAGTGTTTCATTACATTTTTCAGTCACTCATAGCATCAATCAAAAATGTACATCAATCACTCACTTAATTGGAGTAATATAAAATTCATTCCCCATCACCAAAGATTCATCGATACATTGGGAACAACAACTTTTGCAGCACTTTAAACAGTTACTGTTTCTTTGAGATAGGTTACAGTATCACTGATGTAATAAGTGTAAATACACGTCATTTCAGGGAATGTTCCATAATAACATCACAATGCAAACTGATGTAATAAGTGTAATTATTATATAGCTAATAAATAGTCTATTATAAAATCTGCGCAAAATCTAGAGAATGTGAGTGTCCAATATCCTGAGAATTTATTTGAACGCTAACTTTGCATTGCGTAAATTGTGTGCGCCCGAAACATTCCGAGTATGTGCAGTCAATAATGACCTTACCGTAACGACATAAACAAGGGTTTAATATAGAACAGTTAAGAAATGCACATTTTTACCTTACCGGGTAGATGCCAATATTGATGAATTCTCGTCTATTTTCGAGTATTTCAAGTGAAAAGGGATATAACTTAACAACTACAATGTAAATACTTTAGCTATATAATAAAAGGGTTATTGAACTTGTATTGGTGAATATTGACACTCGTTGGCTGTCAAAATGCACTCGCAAGCTCGTGCATTTTCACAACCAACCCGTGCCAATATTCACCAATATAAGTTCAATAACCCTATAATACACATCATTTCAGGGAATGTTCCTTAATGACATTACAATGCAAATCATAACACCCACAAAAGATATACAATAACAACAAGGTATGATTAAATATAACTATGATATGGTAATATTATCTTACTTTTGTCTATCTAATATTTGAACTTCTAACATGAATATGCAATAGTAAGAACAACTATAAATGACAGTGTATCGTGTCAGCAGGTCTAACTATAACACATAAAATACTCAGCATTCCAGGGAAAGTATACTAAAATCTTAATACAGAGGGTCGCTATGGCAGTTTAACTGTACATACCTCTCCATGACCTTGGCAATGTACGGTAAATGCATCTCTATGCTATGTTCATCTTCATCTGTACTCAACTTCATTTTCTCAAAAGCTTTTGTGGCATTTAACTCTTCATTTACTGCAGAAAAAAAATGTACAAAGTAAAGGGCCTGATTTAAGTGACTACACTAATGCATGTACAGGTAAGAGTTGTAGTTCTTGTCCTAACACTCCGTAGTTACACAGTAACAAGTCAAAGTCACTGTGAACCTCTTGTCCTAACACTCCTTAGTTATACAGTACGAGTCAAAGTCTCTGTGAACTTCTTGTCCCAACACTCCTTAGTAACACAGTAATGAGTCAAAGTCGCTGTGAACCTCTTGTCCTAACACTCCTTAGTTACACAGTAACAAGTCAAAGTCGCTGTGATTGTCCTAACACTCCTTAGTTACACAGTAACAAGTCAAAGTCGCTGTGAACCTCTTGTCCTAACACTTTTTAGTTACAAAGTACCAAGTCAAAGTTGCTGTGAACCTCTGGCTGGCTGTAGTACACTATTCTGTATATCAGTATGAAAATCATGCTTAATGGAAAGAACAGGGTCACGAAGGACTGTAACTTTTTACATATATCTAACATCTATGCCTGGTTGTTCTGTAATTAGCAGTACATCTACCTTAAGAATATCAAATTGAGTGAAATCATGTTAACTGTTACTTGGTCACCTTTCTGATCGAGTACCTGGATACTCGATTGCAACAGCATCATCTTGATTAGTTCAAGATGCATTGATGCTGTTTTATTCTGATCTTCTCTGTCATTGATATTACCATTAATCACTCTATCCTTTGGTTTTAAGAAAAAGATATCTACATAAATTATTCACATAACTGTCCATCCTTGCAGTTGAATTGAGAATCTCCAGTCACATTTTGTCTAAATTTCACTAATATCTGAGAAAAGTTGTACATTCATGATGTCATATTCCAGGATCACCTACATTTTTCCCATAATAAAATATCATCAAAATTAAGTATGAAATAAACATCGTTTTGGGGGTCATTATGTAGTCCTTTATTGGTTCTGTTCTTTTTTCTTACCTTTCTGGTCTATTATCAGATCATACAATGGTGTTTGATAGTGTGAAGTTTCTGTGAGGGCACAACCAGACAAACGGACATGATGAGAAGGTCCAAGAACAAAGACTCTCTTACTGAAAGTGAAACAAGAATAACAAATCACAAAAACATTCTCTCACCAGAGGGTGCATTACGCAAGCTTCACTTATACCTCTGTCAATGCTTGGAGTCATGTGACAATATAATAACACGATATAAACAATCATTCTTGTTTCCTTTCCCTTTATCGATAAATGTTCTGGCAACAGGTGATATATCATTCCCACTGGCACTTTGTTAAGTACATTTTTACCATTTAGCAGTTTGTCTCTTATTTTCCAAGTTTTATAGTTTTTACAGCCTTTCTCACTTTTGATTCCATGTTTACATTAAATCTCCACCACATGAATGCCTTACATTCATACACATAATACGAAGTAGTTCCAAATTTAGGATCAGAAAACAGTGATTTTAAAAAAATTACAGTTAGCACCAATTTAATTGCACCAAAAGCTTTTCATAATATGAGTAAATATTTAGTCCGAAACATAAATGTTGGA
Source organism: Ostrea edulis (assembly GCF_947568905.1). NCBI lineage: Eukaryota > Metazoa > Mollusca > Bivalvia > Ostreida > Ostreidae > Ostrea > Ostrea edulis. Next base: position 39,114,930 of record NC_079168.1, read on the forward strand.
TATTAGAAACTTTTACTACAAAATTTCTGTAAAAAGCCATTGTAGTGCTCATAGTACACGGAACTCTGGGTAGAGAATGTCACAAAGACTCTCTTACTGAAAGTGAAACAAGAATAACCAACCACATTGTCTGTGTAGCAAAGATCTTGTCTGACAATACTCTTGATAAACACGTTGTTTTAAAACAGAGTGCCAAAATAGTTACTTTGTCTGTATATACAATTCATTTAGTGGCCCATGAGCCACAATACTTGTCTCCTTTAATTATCCTGCTTGTACAATGATCATGGTGATATGATTAATGAATACTGAAATATCAGATCCCTTTCCCACTCTAGCTTCAGGCCCATGATTTGACAAATACACATGACAATTGATGCATCTGTCCAATAGGCTTTATGGAAATTAATCATGTGACCAAATTACAGATATATCTAAAATATCTTTAATTCTTATAGCTAGAACTCAATATGTCCCCCCAAAATAGGAACAATAGAAAAGGACAGGTTGACTGACAGAGACCCTTCCAGTTTCATTTGTATGGGACTAATATGTCAAGACAATGTGTATGGTATTTCATGGTCAGCAATTTATCATGCTTTATTGATTGGTATCACTCGGTATTACATCACATTACCCTGCAGTGAACTTACATGGTGGTGGGATCGATCTGTCGGTAGGCGTGGCCACCACAGGCCCCACAGTACACATATCCTGCATGACTGAAAAACAGGAAGATTAGAAATTATCTCCCCTAAAAACCAGCAAAATTAGACCCCTGAAAACAGCAAGATTAGAAATTATATCCCCTGAAAAACAGCAAGATTAGAAATTATATTCCCTGAAAACAACAAAATTATCTCCCCTGAAAAATAACAAGATTGGAAATTGTCACCCCTGAAAAACAGCAAGATTAGAAATTGTCTCCCCTGAAAAACAGCAAGATTAGAAATTGTCTCTCCTGAAAAACAGCAAGATTAGAAATACAATGAACATTGGAGGCAACCACAAATATCAAATGCACTGATTTTACAATAACAGGTCAAAGTACATGCATTATTTTTTTAAGGAAATGCCAGCAAAATTAAAATACAATACATATCAAATCAAGACAACACAGAACAAGATGTGTTTGTGAAACACAAATGCCCCCGATAATGGCCAATTCCGAAGATGGCCAAGGTCACAAGGGCAAATATCTTGGTACCAGTAGAAAGATTTTGTCAAAAGAAATGCTCATGTATAATATGAAAGCTCTAATATTTACCATTTAGAAGTTATGACCAATGTAAAAAACATTAAAAGTAGGTCAAATGTCAAGGTCAAAAGGTTTAATACCATCAGAAAGGTCTTGTAACAAGGAATACTCATGTGAAATATCAAAGCTATATCACTTACTGTTCAAAAGTTATTTGCAAGGTTAAAGTTTTCAAAAAGTAGGTCAAACTCCAAGGTCAAGGTCACGGGGTCAAAAATGTTGGTACCCAAACAAAGGTCTTGTCACAAGGAATACTCATGTGAATATCAAAGCTCTATCACTTTTTGTTCAAAAGTTATTTGCAAGGTTAAAGTTTTCAAAAAGTAGGTCAAACTCCAAGGTCAAGGTCACGGGGTCAAAAATGTTGGTACCCACACAAAGGTCTTGTCACAAGGAATACTCATGTGAATATCAAAGCTCTATCACTTACTTTTCAAAAGTTATTTGCAAGGTTAAAGTTTTCAAAAAGTAGGTCAAACTCCAAGGTCAAGATCACGGGGTCAAAAATATTGGTACCCATGGAAAGGTCTTGTCACATGGAATAATCATATGAAATATCAAAGCTCTATCACTTATTGTTCAAAAGTTATTATCAAGGTTAAAGTTTTCAAAAAGTAGGACAAACTCCAAGGTCAAGGTGTCAAAAATGTTGGTACCCACGGAAAGGTCTTGTCACAAGGAATACTCATGTGAAATATCAAAGCTTTATCACTTATTGTTCAAAAGTTATTAACAAGGTTAAAGTTTTCAAAAAGTAAGTCAAACTCCAAGGTCAAGGGGTAAAAAATGTTGGTACCCACGGAAAGGTCCTGTCACAAAGAATACTCATGTGAAATATCAAAGCTCTATCACTTACTGTTCAAAAGTTATTAGCAAGGTTAAAGTTTCAGACAGGATGACATTATTACAGACAGGACAAAAACAATATGCCCCCCCCTCCCCCCCCCCCCCCCCCCCCCCCCCCCCCCCCGATCTTCGATCTCGAGGGGCATAAAAAAGTGTGAAATTCTCAAGTCCAATACTTGCTTATATGAATATTATTTTTTATTAGCTTACCAAGCTTTGAAATCTATAATAATATTAATGTTACTCAATTTCTCAGCCAGAAAATTGCATGCCCTTTTCCATCTTCACCATGTTGGATGACAGTCACAGCATTAACAGACAGTTAAAACCACTGCTGGATCCAATCATGGGAATACAATCTACTTAAAACAGCTAAATACTTGGAGTACAGTAAAAAAAAAAACTTACGGAGCAATAATGGCTCTCGCAGGGGAATATGAAGGATTAGCCTTTGACAACCACTCATCCAACTGATTGCTTAACTCCCTTCCTGAAACCGGAAAAGTTTATTGATTATTTCTGAAAAATAGAATTTTTCTGACACAACTGAATTGCACAAGTTACAAACAGTCAGCAGAACAATATTTAAGAACTGTAATATTAAAGTAACTGGAATTAAATTCTGTTCAAGATCAAATTCTTGAACTCACTTTGAACATGTTGAAGACAATGCCTGTGTCAATGAATGAAAGACAACCACTGTCAAATTAAAAAATAAAAATTGTTATGTTTCTGCATATGTCCAAGTCAAAATTAGGGTAAGCCATAAGGAAATAAATTTTTTTTTCTCAAACTTTATTTCAGTTAAAGTTATACAAAGAAACATTCTGGTCATGATCTTAAATTCAGTTGCAGGTGAACGGCTCATTTTTCACTACCAACACAACTTTTAGATATGCTTGTAATTTCTTGCATCTTGATCTATATATATATGTATGTACTTCACCCACAGCAGAACCTCAAAACACATGCATCCCTCCATAACATTCACATTTCTAATCTATATCCATCCCTCCACAACAAACATTCACATTTCTAATCTATATCCATCCCTCCACAACAAACATTCACATTTCTAATCTATATCCATCCCTCCATAACATTCACATTTCTAATCTATATCCATCCCTCCATAACAAACATTCACATTTCTAATCTATATCCATCCCTCCATAACAAACATTCACATTTCTAATCTATATCCATCCCTCCACAACAAACATTCACATTTCTAATCTATATCCATCCTTCCATAACAAACATTCACATTTCTACATATCCTTCCGTAAGGCCAAGTAAAATTAATTAGTAGATTATCATTCCCGCCCGCCCCTCGAAAATCGCCCCGCCCCGATTTTTTTATTTTTCAAAATTACGATTTCCGGATATTTTTATGTCCGGTCCGGTATCGTACTTTGTTTCACTTTGCCTTTTAGAAACCCAAATACACATGTAATTATGATTTATAAAGCCTTTTCTCAATGAGAGATGGCATGGTCAAGAATACCATGGCGAAAAATAAAAAATAAAATCCTCCCACCCGCCCCATTTTTTTGTGAAGTTTGAATGATAATCTACTGATTAATTTTACTTGGCCTAACATTCATTAATTTCTACAGCTATGGTCAGGCACGTGTCTCAATTTAGATAGTAAGATTGCTTATCATTATGCATCCTTATGATGAAATTATTGACCTATTTCTTAACAACATGTTGTAAACGAAGGGATCAAATCTTACTAAAATTAAATGTTAGATTCACTCATTCCAGTTACATCTAATGATATTGCATTGAGGGTAATGTTCTAGTGACCCGAGACAATGAAGGATCATGCTTTTGTTTTGACCAATCACAGTATGTCTAACTACACAGTTTAAAATCTGTATTTACTTTTTGTTAGCACATTCAACTGAATCAGCTAATGACAGCTTTTATATTATAGATCTACTCTTGGAGTAATAGAATTTTTCACATGATATTTTAAATAACATAACGCAGGCCTGATGGTAACACAAATTAAATATGACATATATTTACATGCCATTTCAAGGGGTGTTGGTGCAGAAAAATGGAGTTCTCTATTCACAGTGCAATTACACCATTGTCCATTTATGCTCCATGAGTCATATAAGTGCGTAGAGTGTTTTGTTTCATGGTAGCAGATGTATCAGCACAGAAGTTTGTTGCTGTGGAAGCTAGCAAGTAAAGTGTTGCAATTTTAGCTAGTCAACATAAAATGTTTATTGAGAAAATCCCTTTCTTGATTAACAAAAAACCGTCACAACACATTCAGATTCTTTCACTGTTGAGTATAATGTCTTCCAAAAATTCCAGTATTTTGCATTCTTGGTGTTATACAATAAAGAAAAGGCTTGAAATTTCTAAACAACCACTTAAGATTTCACAGCAGCTATTTCATTGATTGACACAAAGGTAACTCCAACATGACCACACATGGGATGTTATTAGATCCTTGTGTACCAAACTATGCAAGGAAGGATCTAATTTTAATTAGATTAATTGAGTTCAAGGATATATGCATGCATTGTTATTTTATTTTTAAAATTTTTGAAATAAAGAATAAACAGTGATGCTGTGCATTCTTCTGAATTTATTGCATACAGAATTCTGAAAGCTGTACAATACTGCAAGTGGCAACTAAACTGATTAGGCTATATGATATAATATCTATTGAGTATGATGCATCATCTTGGACCATTCCATGTCCAGAATGCATAAAGTTAAAATAGTTTTAAAAAATTTGAATAATACGAGTGCTTAGAATAGTTACAGTATGTAGAGCCCTTTACTCAACTATAAATAAACAATGGCCAGCGTGGTCACTGAAACACTGAAATAACAGAACTCGGCCACAAATTTCAGAAGCACTTACCGTCGTTCGTGTACCAACTCCCTGCATGGGTAGCCCGCCTAACTTTTGACATATTAACCCCTATGATAATGAATTATTTACAAATTTATTTACTCTATACCGCTCTTTCAAGTGACAACTTACAGACAAGTCTTTGTTTACCAAAAAAATTCCCCAAAATTCAATTGCAATAACGTGTATGCCGATCCCGATGCCACGGTACCATAAAATCAAAAAACATTAAATAAGCAGTCTCTCGTCGCCTCGTTTCGCTCGCTAGCCTATTAATTAAGGTAATCAACACACAGCATTCAGAGTTTCAAGGTTTCAAGAAAAATTCAACTGGTGAAAATGGACGCAATTTTTCAACTGTTTCCTCACCAGATTTCGTCCAATATCATATAACTAGTTAACTGTACATGTATACCCCCCCCCCCCAACCCCCCGCGAGGGCCCTAAACATATAAGAGAGAGAGAGAGAGAGAGAGAGAGAGAGAGAGAGAGAGAGAGAGAGAGATTTCATCTTAAAGAGATATCTCTCTAAGTGAAAGAGATATTTCTTTAACTTTGAGAGATATCTCTCAAAGTTAAAGTATATATATTATA
>NC_079168.1:39120711-39153211 GCF_947568905.1 Ostrea edulis
ATATATATATATATATATATATATATATATATATATATATATATATATATATATATATATATATCTATCTATCTATCTATCTATCTATATATATATATATAATATACGTTAAGAAGTTTCTCTTATTCTTTTCCCAGCTTTGTGCAGTTTGGTTGAAATTGGCCCATTGATTAGTTCTTTAAAAAACAGATTAGAAAAGACGACTAAACTTGTACGACGGAGAAATTCGATCATGCTAAAATAGCTTCTTGGGATGGGGAGCTAAATCAAAGAGATAAAGATAAAAAAAATAACACAAGAGGCCAATGGGCCACATCGCTCACCTTCAGGAGTCACCTTGGCCCATATTTAAAGATTTTCCATATAAATATATACGCATGTAAAACGTTGATCCCTATTGTAGCCCAATCTACCTCGGGGGCCATGATTTTTACGAATTTGAATCCGCACTATGTCAGGAAGCTTTCATATGAATTTCAGCTCTTCTGGCCCATTGGTTCTAGAGAAGAATATTTTTAAATGACCCCACCCTATTTTTGCATTTTTGTGATTATCTCCCTTTTGAAAGGGGTCATGGCTCTTCGTTTGAACTTGTGAACCCTTCACCCAATGATGCTTTTTGCCAAGTTTGGTTGAAATTGGCCCAGTGATTCTGCCAGGAGATTGATTGATTCATTATAACTTGTTTAACGTCCCTCTCGGGAGTATTTCACTCATATGGAGAAGTCACCAAGAACGATGAAGGGCTTACGGCCATTGAGCAGTGTGGGTTCTTTAGCGTGCCACACCTAGAGTGCGTTCAAGATCGCCGTTCCAGTTATTCTCGTGCTCCGTTCTTAGAGTTGCGAACGACGAGAACATGTGTGCGCGAACGTGTTCTTTGTTCTTCGACCACACTACCTACAGAGGTGGTGCGAGTTCTTGCAACTCGAACCCGTTCTCGGGTTGCGTACTCGGCGTTCGGGATCGACAGGAATTTGTACTCGTATGAAGAATGGCGATCTCGAACGCACTCCTACTGTGACACGGGACATCCGTTTTTTAAGGTAATCTCCGAGGACCCGTGACATTCACACCTGATGCTGAGCGTTTGGCGATGAAACTGTCACTACCTGTTTTAACGACTTAGGTCTGTCGCGGCCAGGATTCGAACCCCGACCTTCCGCATGCGGGGCGAACGCTCTACCTCTAGACGAAGTCGAAAATGTGAAAAGTTTACAGACGGACAACGGGTGATCAAAAAGCTCACTTGAGCTTTCGGCTCTCGTGAACTAAAAAACAAAAACAAACCGAAAGAACGAAACACATGGTAGTTATATTTTGCTGAATCTATTCAGAGATGTTTTTCATACATTAGGGGGGGGGGGGGGGTTAAAATGAACCCAGCAATAATTGATTTGATGCGCGCACCAATGTGGTGGAATTACTGCTCGCAAAATTGCATTTGGTGCTCGATATAATTGATTTGATGAATAGGGACATCATCATCATATCTTGTGCCACATTTTCACCAAACTGTGCATGGACATCTTAGAAAATAAAATTGAAAATATAATACAAAGTACCATATTACTTGAATAAAGAAAATTTCTTTTAATCAATATTTTTTAATTATCTACAAGGCTTTTGCATAAAGAAATTAATGCGCGCATCAATTCTTGTAAGGAGAACACCTTCAACTGACTATATGTATTACCTTTCTTGTACAAGACATGTTGCAATTCATGTACAAGGCGTATTACATTTCATGTACAAACTTTGAGATCGGAGTCTGTTTCCAGCGCAGAAAAAGAGATTAATTTCTTAAAGTGTCCGTGAAGTCAAAGTTTGGTTTCATTGGTGTAGAACAACATGAAAGTCCATATCCCAAAATTTTACAATCAAAAGCGACGATAAGGAAGTTATTCCCGTTCAAAGATGGCGATTTTTGCACCTGAGCCTTATAACATGTGCAGCTTTGATTCAAAAACTGTTGGCTGACGATGGTGTATTCCAATCCAGAGGCAAAAACACGTAAGGGGGGTGTCTGTTCTTTTTCTTTGGATCCGCCCTTACTATTACATGAAACCGTAACCGAGCATTCAAGTGTGCCAAATATTTAAAGGTAAATATTGATCTGGATTTACATGGATTCGCATTGAACATTGGTGAATAAACAGAACTGGCTTGGAAATCTCTTAAATATATATATAACGGGTGGGGAGTGATTTCACGCCAAAATGCGATCACGCGTCGGGAGGTAAGACTGCAGTCAGTACTTTAAGGGCTTTACTTATACATGTTATAGTGAGGGATTATATTAAAAGTGTACAGTGTAAATGTGACATTCATGTCATAAAGAATAGATTGTACAACATTCAATCTTGATCAACACAGAGGATCGAAACATTGTAATGATAACGAATTTAAGAGGTTAATTTGTTTTATATGTTGTTAAAAGGTTAATTGTCCGATCTAAATTCGTGATCTCTGGGATTTGTGCATATGTTTCAAATATTCGGGATTTGCATTTAAAAGCCCGAGTTATCATGCGTTGGGAGAGTTATCTTTCCATTAAATTTTCAATATGTTGTGACCGCTTCGGCGCTTCCTAGATCACAGGGGCCTGTCACGAAATATTTGCATTCTTTTGAATATATATGACCTTTCCCTATAAATAATCTTAAAAGCATGTTCAAGGCATGCACGTAGCGCGGGGGTGGGGTGGGGGGGGGGGGGGGTCGTAGAAGAAATTGACATCACATTTCTCTGAAAATTCTTGACAAGCAAATAAGAAGAATTATCAATAAATAAAAACCGAAAACGTACGGGGTGGGGGGGGGGGGGGCAAGGTTTGATCTCACAGTTATACTCGTTAATAAAATATTAGCGATGTGTGTTGTGCTATTTTAGAACATAACTAATATCTTTAGTTTAAAAACTGGAGTGTGAAAAAGCTAATTCCAGGCACGTAGCATCGGGGAGGGAGGGGGGGGGGTAATAAAAAAAGTTGACATTACAATTCTCTGAAATTTTTGAAATACAAATGAAATAAGAATTGATAAAAAAGCTAAATTGTAAGGGGGGGGGGGGCAAGGGTTGATTCCCCAGGTACATTCTTCATTTCAACTACAATTCACAACTACAATAAATAAAGGTAAGGGGACAGCCAATAGATCAAATATCATAACAAAAACCCAACAACTTTGCATGTAATGATAACAACAGAAAACGTATGCTGTCGAAAATAGTGCACGTGGGGTTGCTGCATGATCACGACAGGCTTGCTGATTATTCTATGGTGGTATATTTCTGCCACTACTTTTAAGATTCCATCTACTTGTCATCATAATATCTGACAAGTCGCTATTTACGTCTCCCAACACGTACAAAAGAGAGATGTTTCCCCTAGAGTCTTAAATACGCCCACTGACAACAAGGGCAAATATTTCCCAGTATTCAGTAATTATCTGACAACTCGACGCAATTTTAAGAAAAGTAGGCATAATTTTCTTTAAAGTCAACATAATTATCTGACAAGCTGAAATAACATTATCTTAAAAGTCGTTATATTTACCCGACAACTCAACATAGTCATCTGACAAATCGACACCATCTGTCTGCCAAGTTTCACTTTGAAGTGAACAGATAAACAAAATAACTGCTACTTTAAAGAAATGTCAGATGTTATGTTGATTTACTGTAAAAATAAATTAATGGTCAAATAACGATGTCGACTTGTCAGATCTGTATATTGACTTGTCAGATCTGTATATTGACTTGCCAGATCTGTATATTGACTTGTCAGATGATTGTGCTGATTTGTCAGATCTTTAATTATGTCAACTTGTCAGAAAAAATGTTTGTTAACTGGATGGTGCATGACATGGACACGTTTTCATGTAGACTTTTTTAAACAAGTGAGAACGGGATAAACAACAAGATCCGACAAATTGACCTAAAGATCTGACAAGTCGACATAAAGATCTGACAAATCAACATAAAGATCTGACAAGTCGACATAATTACCTGTATATTCTAACAAATGGTGGTAGAACTTACGGAAACGTTTAAGTGCCGTGTCTTGTTTACTAAACTACCTACCTACCTATCCTCTTCGAGCCTGGTCGGCTCATAAGGCTTGACAGCATCTTCCGCCATCTCACTCGGTCATTTACTACTGTAACTGCTTCGCTCCATGTTTGTCATCCTAGTTGTTTGCGTTCTGCCTCTGCACTTCTTCGCCATGTTGTTTTTGGGCGACCTCTCTTTCTTTTACCCTCTGGGGCCCATGTCAGGGCTACTCTGGAGTTGTTGTCATGTGGTTTCCTCAGAGTATGTCCTATCCATCTCCATCTTCGGCATTTAACAATTTCACCTACTGGGCATGTCCTTGTCCTACAGTATAGTTCATCGTTACTGACTTTCATGGGCCAGAAGATGCGGAGTACCCTTCGTAGACATTTTCTCTGAAAAGTTTCCAATCTGGTGACATCACTTTCATTCAGTTTCCACATTTCTGCTCTATAGAGTAGCACAGACATCGCATTGCTGTTAAATACTCTGATCTTTGTTGCTCTGGTGTATTTGGTGGACTTCCAAAGAGGATTAAGCATTGCAAATGCATTCCTGGCTAAACTCAGTCTGTGCTTGATGTCTTCTGTTGTCCCTCCTGTCTTGTTGACAATAGCACCAAGGTATGTGAAAGTGTCCACATCCTCAACGTTTCTTCCCTTGATTGTGATAGGATTGGTTTCCTTGTTGTTAATTCTCAACACCTTGGTCTTGTTCGTGTTGATCCGGAGACCAATACTTTCAGCATGTTTACACAGTCTTTCGGTCTTTTCCTGCATGTGCTGGTGCTTGCTAGATAAGAGGGCAATATCATCAGCATAATCAAGGTCTTCTAGCTGGTTGATAAACTTCCATCTGATGCCTGTTCTCTTTCCGTTGGTGGTATTCTTCATAACCCAGTCCACAGCAATTATAAAAAGGAAGCCTGACATCACACATCCCTGTCTGACTCCAGTTTTGACTGAAAACCATTCTGATGACTGTTCATTGTTGATGACACAGCTACTACTACCATTGTACATCTCTTTAATCATCCCGATAAAAAGATTTGGAATTCCATATGACTTCAGGATCTGCCAAAGCTTCTCCCTGTCTAGGCTATCGAAAGCTCTACGGAAGTCAACAAAGTTAATGTACAAGGTTGACTGCCATTCGATGCACTGTTCTACGATGTTACGCAGTACAAAAATCTGTTCAGATGTTCCATGTCCTTTCCTGTATGCTGCCTGTTCATTTCTCAACTTTTCTTCTACTCCTTTCTTAACTCTCTCTATAAGAACTCTGCAGAAGACTTTCCCTGGTATGGAGAGCAGTGATATTCCTCTACTGTTGTCACACCTTGTAAGATCACCTGATTTTGGTATTTTAGCAATCATCGATTTCTTCCAATCGCGTGGCATACTGATGGTTTTCCTTACATTCTCAAACATATGTAGCAGTTTCTTGGATGTTATCTCACCTCCAGCTTTTAACATTTCTCCATTTATGTTGTCTACACCTGCTGCTTTACCATTTTTAAACTTCTTTATTGCATGCCTCACTTCCTCCTCTGTAAAAGGGCCAGTGTTGATTTCCTCGATGGTTTCAATGTTGCTGATGTTGATCTGATTGACACCTTCATCCTCATTACACTGGTTTTCAATATTCAACAACTCTTCAAAGTGCTCTTTCCATCTTTTAAATTTCTGATCAGCGTAAGTGAGTAGTTTGCCGTTCTTATCCCTTACTTCTGATGTTGACTGCCTCTTCTTATTACACAGCTCTTTGGTAATCTTGTACAGAGTTCCCATATCATTTCTGTTTGCTGCCTCCTCAGCAAGTCCATTGATGTAATGTCACTTATCAGCCCTAGTCCTTTTCTTCACGTTCTCATCCATTTCACTGTACCTCTGTTGTTTAATGGCACAACAATGTTCATCAAACTATGGTGGCATATTTCTGTCACCATTGTTAGATAATTATGACAATTTGTCAGATCTTTATGTACAAGTAGTAGGGACTTTGAACTAATTCAAATGTTGTAAATTCATTAATTTGGTTGATGTGATTTTGTAAACTGAACGCAATTCTTTTAAAACATTTAGATATTAATTTACCCAAAAGCTTGTATGAAAATTCAACATTTTGTCTTATAATTTAAAAAAAAATCATCTTTAACTTCTACTTTCTTTAGTTACATCGTAAATTTTATGTGCGTATCTATCCAAAAATAATGAGCTGATGTTGTGTTGACAAATCGAGTTTATGTGAATAAATCGCATGTAAAGGTAAAGTTTACTACACTGTACATAGCTCAATAACAAGCACCATGTCCCCAGATTTTTTTTTAATTCCACAATTGCATTTCAATGTAGAAATCAATAATATATTTAAATGGTGACTTTTTATAAAAGGGGGAAATCTATTTTTATTTTTTGCAGTGCTGCAGTAGGCGAGGCCCCAGCAAAGGAAGTAGCCCCGTTGATAAAAGAAGGTTACTTATGGAAGAGAGGTAGATACTCCCTCCCCCTCTCTCATGACAAAATCTCACTGGAGATTCTATGTAAAAGAGAAAAGAAATAACATACAAATATAATAAGAAAATCTAACTGCGCCCAATAGATACATAGTATACTGTTGCACCACTTCCCTTTGATATTGTTGAGCAAAATTTGTCATATTTTGCATTTTGGGGTCTGCAACCCCCATCCCACCCCTCTTTTATTAGAATCAGAAAATGTAGTATCTTGGGCTTTGAACTTAGGATCTGCCCCTGGTATAGACAGATGATTAACACGTTATAAGATATGTCCCTGGTATAGACAGATGATGATATAACACACGTTATAGGATCTGTCCCTGGTATAGACAGATGATTATATAACACACGTTATAGGATTTGTTCCTGGTATAGACAGATGATGATATAACACACGTTATAGGATCTGTCCCTGGTATAGACAGATGATGATATAACACACGTTATAAGATCTGTCCCTGGTATAGACAGATGATGATATAACACACGTTATAGGATTTGTTCCTGGTATAGACAGATGATGATATAACACACGTTATAAGATCTGTCCCTGGTATAGACAGATGATGATATAAAACACGTTATAGGGTATGTCCCTGGTATTGACAGATGATGATATAACACACGTTATAGGGTATGTCCCTGGTATAGACAGATGATGATATAACACACGTTATAGGATCTGTCCCTGGTATAGACAGATGATGTTATAACACACGTTATAGGATCTGACCCTGGTATAGACAGATGATGATATAACACACGTTATAGGGTATGTCCCTGGTATAGACAGATGATGATATAACACACGTTATAGGATCTGTCCCTGGTATAGACAGATGATGATATAACACATGTTATAGGGTATGTCCCTGGTATAGACAGATGATGATATAACACACGTTATAGGGTATGTCCCTGGTATAGACAGATGATGATATAACACACATTATATAGGGTCTGTCCCTGGTATAGACAGATGATGATATAACACACGTTATAGGGTCTGTCCCTGGTATAGACAGATGATGATATAACACACGTTATAGGATCTGTCCCTGGTATAGACAGATGATGATATAACACGTTATATAGGACCTGTCCCTGGTATAGACAGATGATGATACAACACACGTTATATAGGACCTGACCCTGGTATAGACAGATGATTAACACGTTATAAGATCTGCCCCTGGTACAGACAGATGATGATATAACACACGTTATAGGATTTGTTCCTGGTATAGACAGATGATGATATAACACACGTTACAGGGTCTGTCCCTGGTATAGACAGATGATGATATAACACACGTTATAGGGTCTGTCCCTGGTATAGACAGATGATGATATAACACACATTATATAGGACCTGTCCCTGGTATAGACAGATGATGATACAACACATGTTATAGGACCTGCCCCTGGTGTAGACAGATGATGATATAACACACGTTATAGGGTCTGTCCCTGGTATAGACAGATGATGATATAACACACATTATATAGGACCTGTCCCTGGTATAGACAGATGATGATACAACACATGTTATAGGACCTGCCCCTGGTGTAGACAGATGATGATATAACACACGTTATAGGGTCTGTCCCTGGTATAGACAGATGATGATATAACACACGTTATAGGATCTGTCCCTGGTATAGACAGATGATGTTATAACACACGTTATAGGATCTGACCCTGGTATAGACAGATGATGATACAACACACGTTATAGGACTTGTCCCTGGTATAGACAGATGATGATATAACACACGTTATAGGATCTGCCCCTGGTGTAGACAGATGATGATATAACACACGTTATAGGATCTGCCCCTGGTATAGACAGATGATGATATAACACACGTTATAGGATCTGCCCCTGGTGTAGACAGATGATGATATAACACACGTTATAGGATCTGCCCCTGGTATAGACAGATGATGATATAACACACATTATATAATGTTTTACCAGCAGATCTGTTGCTTTGAATATTTTTGCAATTTTAAAGCGGGCAGGTGGATTAAAGGAAGCGTGGGTCCATGTGTGCATGGTCACAGGAACCGATAATTTTGTCGTAATAATGATACAAGTAGTATGTGTCTACACCATTCTAACTCTCCTTATAGAATTATCATCACCCCTTATTAGTGGGTGGTGGGGGTGTATAGTTAATTATAACAGACAAAACCGAGTGTGACTGAAAAGTATTTCATTTTACCATTTTTACAGGTGAATACATTCGTAACTGGCGTGTCCGGTATTACATCCTTCGAGCTGATGGTACATTCCATGGATTCAAGTCAAAAGAGGAGAGACTAGAAGTAGAGGAAATTCAGAATGACTTTAAGTTACAAAGTAGGTACCCTACTTATTTAATGAATATCATACTGAATATGTGATGATCATCTAACAAGTCTAAATACTTTTTATTGCAGAATAAAGTTTCAACTTCAATATTTTTAGAATTCAAATTCAAATTCTTTATTGGTGCAACAAATCAAGAAGTAATGGTTATTGCCCATATGTAAAACAAATAACAATAATGATCGATGGTAATGACATGGCATAGCAATAGTGGTACATACTTGTGACATTAGTGATATTGTGTATATATACTTGTGTCTGTAAATGACAATAATGGTGGATGATAATGCATACACATGTGCTATCAGAATTTAGTTATTAAAGTGGCTTTAAAAGTTCATCAAAAAGAAAATAGTGAAAAATTCTTGAGAGGGACGTTAAACAAGATACAATCAATCAAGTAAATTTCCTGACATAATTATGTAGAGGATGTTACCGTGCTGTGCCAGGAAAAACCAAAACCCAACAGCTTCATCGTTCAGGGGGTCAGCCTGAGGGACACAGTGGTAGACAGGATGTACTACGCGGACACCCCAGAGGACCGAGAATTGTGGGTCATTGCCATCCAGGCAGTGGTGGATGCCATAGGAGTAAGGAAATGATATATAGGGCAACTGCTAAAATCTCTAATGGATATAACAGTGATACCTGTCTAATCTGAAATGCTACCAGAGATATAAATTAATTATCCAATTAGACAGGATATGGAGGTGCACAGTGTAGAACACAAAAGTTAATTGGGAATGAAAACAAGTCAGAATTCACAGTGAAAAAATAGTATGCAGGTGTCAGATTAAACTTATTAGAGAATTCACAGTGAAATGTAGTACATAGGTGTCGGATTAGACAGGTTTATCTGTGTCAGAGAATTCATAGTACACAGGTGTCAGATTAGACAGGTTTATCTGTATCAGAGAATTCATAGTACACAGGTGTCGGATTAGACAGGCTTAACTGTATCAGAGAATTCACAGTGAAACGTAGTATGATAATTCATATATCAAAGTGTCATGTTTGTTGTTTTACATGTGATTAACCAGTTGTGGGTGAAGTGCTACAAATTTAGACTTATGCATGGCACTAAATGCCCAAAAATCTGTCACAATTACTTTCACTTCTAATGCTGGGTGCTTCGTTAAGAAGTAACCACTATACCTATCTTAAAGAGCTGAAGTCTGACTCTATCTTCATGGATGGAACCCGGGATCGCTTTGTCACTAAACGCCCTAACCTCTAGGCTAATGCAACTACATCATGAGTACATACACTAAGCTGCAATAATTAATGACGGAAGACTATGACATGTATAATCAATAAGATATCTTTTTTATGACAGAACTCACAGCTAAGATAATAATGGGGATGGGTGGGTTGAACTCAAATAAAATTGAGGTGAAGCTTTAACAGAGAGCTAATTCAAACCTTAGTATGATAAGCAACAAAGATTATACCTGTAACCGGCATGTTTCATGTAGCTAATTGATTAGTTGTTGATTTTAAATTGGTTAAATAAAAGGAAACAAAAACTAATCATGTTACCCAAAAAATGATATATGTAGAAGATGTTTACTGCTCCTACATCTAATTTGATTTGAATGATACAGCTACTTTGTATATCAAAACTTTACAGACTAGTGACTGGAAGTCATGTGTTGAAAAAATTGGGAAAAAAGAAGTGAGGATGTATGACGTCTCCTTGCTGAATTCCTTGAGTCAAGCAGAACAGTCATTGTCTCCAGGCCTGCGACTCAGACCACTACAGTTGTCAGATTATGAAAGAGGTATGGGAAAAACCGAGGATCAAAATGAATTTCAGGAATTTTTTAGAATGTAATCAAGAGAAATCTTTCTATTGCAGGTTATCTTGAGCTTTTGTCTCGGATCAATGATACAGACAATATGTCCAAATCTGAGTTTACGAGTAAGTGTTCCACATATGGTGAAAAGATTAGAACATAAAATATAGTCAGATAAATGTTCTACTAACAACAAACAATATTAACATAATGGATTATATTTAAATTTGGAAAAACACACACCAAACTGTAAGAAAAACACTAATGTAAAATAAGTCTTGGGTATAGTGTTACAGGAATACTTTTACGCTTTTCATTAAATCGCAATGGAAGGTTGTAGTTACCTGACTGCGAGTCCTTTATATGTATGTGTGTGTATGTGTATGTAAGACTAAATAAATGTGGTGTGTGTGTACGTTAAAACTAAATGAATGTGGTATGTGTGTGCAAGACTGAATGAATGTGGTGTAAATAAGTGCAAGACTGAATGAATGTGGTGTGTGTGTGTACATAAGACCAAATGAAAGTGGTGTGTGTGTGTTTGTAAGACTAAATGAATGTGGTGTATGTGTATACGTTAAAACTAAATGAATGTGGTGTATATATGTGTAAGACTAAATGAATGTGGTGTATATATGTGTAAGACTAAATGAATGTGGTGTATGTGTGTAAGACTAAATGAATATAGTGTGTGTGTGTGTGTGTGTAAGACTAAATGAATGTGTTGTATGTGTGCAAGACTAAATAAATGTGGTGTATGTGTGTAAGACTGAATGAATGTGGTGTATATATGTGTAAGACTAAATGAATGTGGTGTATATATGTGTAAGACTAAATGAATGTGGTGAGTGTGTGTGTAAGACTAAATGAATGTGGTATGTGTATGTAAGACTAAATGAATGTGGTGTATATATGTGTAAGACTCAATGAATGTGGTATATGTATGCAAGACTAAATGAATGTGGTGTGTGTATGTGCAAGACTAAATGAATGTGGTATATGTATGTAAGACTAAATGAATGTGGTGTGTGTATGTGCAAGACTACATGAATGTGGTATATGTATGTAAGACTAAATGAATGTGGTATATGTGTGTAAGACTAAATGAATGTGGTGTGTGTTTGTGTGTGTGTGTGTTTAGACTAAATGAATGTGGTGTGTGTGTGTAAGACTAAATGAATGTGGTGAATGAATGGAAATGGCCAGGGTGTTCCAGTTTACAGAGCCCTTGATAAGAGTCAATATTTCATTTTCAGGTCAATTTCATGCAATGGTATCATCGAATAAATACTACACCACAGTTATAGAGGATAATTCATCTAATCGCATTGTTTCTGCAGCAACACTTGTCATTGAACTGAAATTTGACCAAAGTCACCCTAAGGTACTAAAATTTGAACACAGATCTAGTATTACTGAATCTGAGTTCATTGTAAATATAGTGTAAATATTGCACTGAAAGTTGCATTGATGGTGTTTATCAAATCTTGTATTGCTAACAATTTTTGCCACAGTTTGGAGGATATTGGAGATGAATGTTAATAAAATGTGTACAAGATTTATATTTTGGCTTCTTTGGCACAGACAGAAGTTCACAGATTTGATTTGGTCGGCATCAGTTTGATTATCACCAAAGTAAAAATAATCACAGGATCAATGCTCGACAATATCATTTCATTTATTACATCAACCTTAGTACGATTGTGCGAAATTTTGAAAATGTTGCATTAAGAAGATAAACAGTACATCACTCTGCAAAATTCTACAAACAGCAGGTTAATGCACTGTCAACAGATACAATATATTTAGAGCTATTATTATAATATTTGACCTTGAAATAAACTGTAGGTTGGTTGGATCAAGGACTTTGTTTTTGATAAATACCATGCTGACCATCTGCTGCTAAAAAACAAGTAAGTTGCATTTCATCAGTCATCTTTACTGACCTGGATCTAATCAGAAACAGATTCAATACAAATAAAGTAAATCTCACCTCTTAAGTTGGATCTCATTAGAAACCACAGATTAAATGAAAATCAAGTTATACCTCATAAGTAATGCAAACCTAGTAAGTCACTGTATACTTCCCTTAAGTCACTCACCTCACAAGTTAGTCACCTCATTAGTCACTCACCTCATGAGTCAGTAACCTTATAAGTTAATCACCTCATAAGTCAATCACCTCATGAGTCAGTCACCTTATAAGTTAGTTACCTCATAAATCAATCACCTCACAAGTTAGTCACCTCTTAAGTTTATAAGTTAGTCACCTCATTAGTCATTCACCTCACAAGTCAGTCACCTTATAAGTTAGTTACCTCATAAGTCACTCACTTCACAAGTCAGTCACGATTGATGAAAACAAAGTAGGTCACTTGTGCACCCCATCATATGAAACAGTAGATTGAGTGCACACTGTAGTACACTGTATGAGGTCTTGGTATTTTTTAACTGATTCAAGATTGTTTGGATTGTGATTCCTGGAGCAAATGCAGGGTCAGAACGGGCAGTTTACATAAGAAAAATCTTTGAAATCATTTCATGCATGCATCTTTTGAGCCAAGTTTATAAAATGACCTTTGGGTCACATAATGGCAAAAGATTATATAAACAAATGATTAAGGAAAACTCTATAAAAACATTTCTTTCACAAAACCACTTTATGTAACATCGATATAAGATGTAGATATAAGTTTGTTCATGACAAAGTTTAAGTTAGGATAAGTGTACATAGTAATATCTGAAAAATTCTAATTCACTGAAAAATTTATCCACTTCATACAATACATGTACAATGATTTCTTGTAAGGCATTTTACAAAACAAACAAATATATCATGCAGTTAAAATCTTGTAAGACATAGTTGAGCAGCAACTAAAAGTACCAAGGGATAGGCAGCAATTTTTAAACTTATAGCACTTCTCATATTTATCATTATACAAGTATGTGTGTCACAAAATCTAGTTTCAGTATGAGCTAGCTCCCAGTTCCTCTAAACTGACTGATGTTTGTCCTCCAACCCTGTTTTTATTGTGTTATAATGCTTAATAATGCTTTCTTCTCAGGTTGCTGACCTCTCTGAAGGATTTAGGCGAAAGAATCGGTTGCAGTCGAGTAGAGAGTATCAACATTTCCAGGGAAACACAGGATGAAGATATGTAGTGCAATACTGATATTGATTGTAGGCACGTTCCATTGTTATTTAAGGAGGGGAGGGGGGGGGGGGGCAGCCGGTGGAGAAGTTGACTTCTCATTTTTCAGCCTCAATTTTTTCTCTCCAGGCTTTCAAGCTTTATAATTCTTATTCAGTACTACTATAAAAAATAGTAGGGGGAGGGGGGGGGGGGGGGGGGGGGGGGCAGTTACTCATTTTCCATTATATCTTTATTTGCATATTATATACATGTACTTGATGGTAGTTTACGCCATTTGAAGAAATGTTTACATACATGTACTTGATGGTAGTTTACGCCATTTGAAGAAATGTTTACATACATGTACTTGATGGTAGTTTACGCCATTTGAAGAAATGTTTACATACATGTACTTGATGGTAGTTTACGCCATTTGAAGAAATGTTTACATACATGTACTTGATGGTAGTTTACGCCATTTGAAGAAATGTTTACATACATGTACTTGATGGTAGTTTACGCCATTTGAAGAAATGTTTACATACATGTACTTGATGGTAGTTTACGCCATTTGAAGAAATGTTTACATACATGTACTTGATGGTAGTTTACGCCATTTGAAGAAATGTTTACATACATGTACTTGATGGTAGTTTACGCCATTTGAAGAAATGTTTATTTGATTACGTTATTGTTGCCTTCTTTCATTTAACCATGTTAACATTTTATTACATGCATATCAAACTCATTTCATAATATTTCAATAAAAACAAAAATTGAAGAACTGTGTTTATTATGTATCAATATGTCAATCATGATAAGAAATTAAATTTAAGCAATTTATTACAGTTACGGCAATCTGTCACTGTAGTGATATACATGTAACATAAACAATTTCTCTTGGAGTACATACATCTTAAACAAATACCAGAAACAATGAACGACCATCTTTGCTAGCCAAACTCTGCAGGGAGCGGATTGAAACGAAAACCTGAAGATGTGAAGGACTGGTTCGCGGCAAGAAATATTTGTGATGATGAAGTCCTTGTGAACTCCCAACAATTTCTCGCACACCAATGAAAGCTGGTTTACAATGTGCTTTAGATTTCTTTCAGACTCCCTCTCATTCTTTCCCTAGTAACCTCTAGTTTAACTCTCAGACTCCCTCTTATTCTTTCCCTAGTAACCTCCGATTTACTTACACAAGTTTAACTTTCAAACTCCCTCTCATTGTTTCCCTAGTCACCTCTAGTTTAACTTTCAAACTCCCTCTCATTGTTTCCCTAGTAACCTCTAGTTTAACTCTCAGACTCCCTCTTATTCTTTCCCTAGTAACCTCCGATTTACTTACACAAGTTTAACTTTCAAACTCCCTCTCATTGTTTCCCTAGTAACCTCTAGTTTAACTTTCAAACTCCCTTTCATTGTTTCCCTAGTAACCTCTAGTTTAACTTTCAGACTCCCTCTCATTCTTTCCCTAGTAACCTCTAGTTTAACTTTCAGACTCCCTCTCATTCTTTCCCTAGTAAACCTCTTGCCTTCTCTTTGATTTATCTACACAAGTTTAATTAGAAATGAATCACTAACAGTGATATATCGAAGCCACTTTTGTGGAGTTGTCTGCTCTTGGTTCACAATTTTCACAGTTTTAATCTTCATACCGGACAATAGATAGCCAGAAATTTCAAACTCCATCCTGAGTGGTCCCACGTCTTCCTTGCTTAGTGCAGCAGACTGATTAATTAGCTAAAATAAGAGATAAAATAAAAGATACCTGTAGATTTTTACAAATTTAAACAAGAGGCCATGGGCCACAATGTTCACCTGAGTCAACCTGGTCCTGTTGTTCTTCAGAAAAAAAAAACACCGAGATTTTTTTAACCCTCAATATTCCCATGAAATATTTCGAACTTATATTATGACCCCCGATCTTAGCCAAACAGGGTCATAACTTAAAGCTGTGAAAGTGATGGCAACCCTTTTTTCTCAAATTCTCTCAATAGCATAGGAATATATATTAATGACTAATAAAAACATTAATTTTGTACAGAAACAAGAGAAACCTAATAAAACTATGTTAGATAACTGCTTTTAGTGTAAAGAAATGTATAAAGGAGAATTATTGTCTTGTCTTGATTACATATTCATGTGCTTGCTTTGAGGTTAAAAAGAGTTTGAAATAATTAAATACTGGTGTTATTAGTGAAATGTATAATATAGAGCAATCTTCACTGTATTCAATTTTTGGTGACAGAATACAGCTTTAAGGGCTTTAAGCATATCCACGCAACATAAGGAGGCCCTGTATTCATGCTATGTACAATTTTATCCCTAATTCTAACTCCATGGTCTATACTAAAACAAAATCATAAATTTGCACTACTCGGGGATGCTTGCACATCGATATGACTAATCATGACCCTGCTGATTTAAAAAAGAAATATTTTTATTTAAAACTTTAATT
Organism: Ostrea edulis; assembly: GCF_947568905.1. Classification (NCBI taxonomy): domain Eukaryota; kingdom Metazoa; phylum Mollusca; class Bivalvia; order Ostreida; family Ostreidae; genus Ostrea; species Ostrea edulis. The sequence continues at coordinate 39,137,052 of NC_079168.1, forward strand.
CCCTATTGTGGCCTCATCCAACCCCCAGGAGCCACAAATTGAACAAACTTGTCTCTGCACTACCTGAGGGAGCTTGCTTCTTAATATGACTTATCATGGCTCTGTTGCTCTAAAGAAAGATTGCGACATAAAACTCTGATCCCATCCTACCTACCACAGTCATAATTTGAACAAACTTGAATCTCACTACCTGAGAATGCTTGCATATGAATATGACTTTTTCAAGACTCCATTGTTCTTAGGAGATTTTATTTTACAAAATTGAATCAACATTCTTTCAGGAAGCTTTGACATAAGTTTTGTCTTTTCCAACCCAGTGGTTCTTGAGAAGATTTTAAAAGATGCCACCATAATTTCACTATTCCTTTGAAAAGTGTGTGACCCTTTATTTGAATAATTTTGAATTCCCTCTCCTCAAGTTTGGTTGATATTGGCCCTGTGGTTCTGGAGAAAAAGTAAGAAATGTGTAAAGTTTAGAGACGGATAGACAGATGGACAGACAGACAGACAATCGTTGGTCAAAAAAGCTCACTTGAGCTTTTAGCTTCGGTGAGCTTAAAAGGAAGCACATAAATATCTCATCTATGTTAAAACTCACTTTCAGTAAATTCAGGACTTTCAAATCACTATACGTACCTGTATTATAAAAATTCATTTTTTTTTACTTTAAGGAATTACAATGTTTTCAGACGGTATCTGACTGTATATTGTATATTATTAAAAAGTTTCCCTTATTTGTCACAAATATGCTCAAGCCTAACTCTAATAAAAAGATTTGTACAACAGCAAACGTTTAGCCTACCCTGAACTCAGCCATGGATTCAGCATGAGGAGGCAGGGATTTTATTTTCCATAGAATTGTACTGTCGGTCTTATCCAGGGAGGCTGTCTCATCAGGACTGTTCAGGTGCTGGGAAATACTGAAAACAGGAATACAGAGGATATTCATTCAATATCTAAAAATAACTGGTGATTAAAAGATTCCAAATCACAGACACGTAGAAGAGAAACAATCCTTGTCAATGTGAATAGACTGCAGGATTAAGACTAAGGAATAATTCTCATTTTGAATGCTAAATGTCTCCCACTTATGAATTTGAAAATCTGAAACTGCACATATATGTGATTAAAACACACTGAATCAGATACATAGAACTCCAAGTTCAGTTAAAAAACTGACAGAGAGTGGAGTAGAAAACTGATAGAGACTGGAGTAGAAAACTGATAAAGACTGGAGTAGAAAACTGACATAGATTAGAGTAGAAAACTGACTGAAATTGGAGTAGAAAGCAGAACTAAAATTGGAGTAGAAAACTGAGATTGGAGTAGAAAACTGATTGAGATTGGAGTAGAAAACTGACTGAGATTGAAGTTGAAAACTTACAGAGATTGGAGTGGAAAACTGACTGAGATTGGAGTAGAAAACTGAGGTTGGAGAAGAAAACTGACTGAGATTGGAGTAGAAAACTGACTGAGATTGGAGTAGAAAGCAGAACTAAAATTGGAGTAGAAAACTGAGATTGGAGTAGAAAACTGATTGAGATTGGAGTAGAAAACTGACTGAGATTGAAGTTGAAAACTTACAGAGATTGGAGTGGAAAACTGACTGAGAATGGAGTAGAAAACTGAGGTTGGAGAAGAAAACTGACTGAGATTGGAGTAGAAAACTGACTGAGATTGGAGTAGAAAACTGACTGAGATTGGAGTAGAAAACTGACTGAGATTGGAGTACACAAATTACAGAGAATGGAGTAGAAAACTGACTGAGATTGGAGTAGAAAAATTACAGAGAATGGAGTAGAAAACGTAGAGAATGGAGTAGAAAACTGACTGACATTGGAGTGGAAAACTGACTGAGATTGGAGTAGAAAACTGACTGAGATTGGAGTAGAAAACTGACTGAGATTGGAGTAGAAAACTGAGGTTGGAGTAGAAAACTGACTGAGATTGGAGTAGAAAACTTACACAGAATGGAGTAGAAAACTGACTGAGATTGAAGCAGAAAACTTACACAGAATGGAGTAGAAAACTGAGATTGGAGTAGAAAACTGACTGAGATTGGAGTAGAAAACTGAGGTTGGAGTAGAAAACTGACTGAGATTGGAGTAGAAAACTTACACAGAATGGAGTAGAAAATTGACTGAGATTGGAGTAGAAAACTTACACAGAATGGAGTAGAAAACTGACTGAGATTGAAGCAGAAAACTTACAGAGAATGGAGTAGAAAACTGACTGAGATTGGAGTAGAAAACTGACTGAGATTGGAGTAGAAAAATACCAAAATTGGAGTAGAAACCTGAGATTGGAGTAGAAAACTGAATGAGATTGGAGTAGAAAACTTACAGAGATAGGAGTAGAAAACTGACTGAGATTGGAGTAGAAAACTGACTGAGATTGGAGTAGAAAACTGACTGAGATTGGAGTAGAAAACTGGCAGAGACTGAAGTAGAAAACTGACTGATATTAGAGGAGAAAACTCAAAGAGACTGGCTCTGGCCTGGAGGTTATAAAACTTTTACCGTATTCATACTCAAACTCAGCCATATTTGTTTTGAGTACAACTCTGAGCAATCTCTGAAACATATTCGAAAAATCTTGAGAATGTACTCCATTTGAGTATGAGAATGATTTTAAAAAAGGTTTATAACCTTCACTTTTGCTTATGAGTATGATTTAGAGCACGGCGTTTGAGTTTGAGTATGAAAATGTGCTCATGAAAGTTTTATAACCTCCAGGTCGACATCCACAAGGTATTTTGCGATAGTAAGTACTCGTGTAAAATAAGGAAGCTACAGTTAGTAATCTAACTAATATATGCTTTGAAACTGATAGAGGGAATCCAAATGACATATCCATCATTCTCCAACAGTATGATGTTCTGCCAATATGTTCCACAGAGATGACAGATAAGTTATTTTGATTGAGAGCACAGGTACATTCTACTACTTTCTCTGATGACAATTGGGGTATTATTCACTTTCAAAGAGATCACAGGTTTAACAAAGATTACAAGTAACTTACTTTGATTGATAGCAAAAGTAACTTTAAAGAAAATTGTAGGTAGCTTATCTTGAATATGGAGATTTCAAGAAACTTACTTACAATAAGAACTTATTTTAATCAATGTTACAGGTAACTTTCTTTGAATAAAATTACAGGTAACTTACTTTGAATGATATTACAGGTATTAAAAGTTACTTTGAATGAGATTACAGGTAACTTACTTTGACACAGAATGAGGGACTCCAAACTTCAGTCGAAGATTGATAGGAGCCACAGGTAACCTGTTCTTTATCCTCAGGCTCACCATCGCGTCCCTAAAATTAGAATAAAAATTTATATCAGATTACAGCATCCCTAAAAATAGAATAAAAAACTATATCAGATTACAGCATCCCTAAAAATAGAATAAAAATTTATATCAAATTACAGCATCAGACCCTTCATTATATTAACCAAGCAATCATTAATTGCCTTCTTAAATCCTGCATCAATCTTTGCTATAAAAAAAATTGTTATTAGGAAACTGTAAAGTTTAAGGAATTTTGGGTTACAGAAGTTGATGTTCAGTTCAATTTTGCAATTCTAATATCTTTGTGTAAAGAGCTGCACCATGTTGAAATCACATGTTCTGATCTTCATTACAGATACCAAGTCACAAATGCCCCAGATACGTCAAAGTGAGTTGGCAGCTCTGGCCATATTTATGTACATAATATACTGATAAAAGAATAATGCATAGTACAATTTCATATTCATTTTAAGACATGAGAAATACTTAAAATAATTGATTAACTGATAATACAAAATTGATGTAAATGCTGGGGATCAAAGTATCACAACCACTAAATAATGATAATTAGTCATTAACAGGTCAAGGTCATGCAAGTCCAGTATCTAGTATGCCCTCATGAGCACCAACGACTGCCTGACAACACCTTCCCATGGATGCAATTAAGTTTCTAAAAAGACTGTCTGGGGATATTGTTCCACTCTAATACGCCGGTTTCGAGATACACCCGAGTTATTTCCCTTTGGAGAACTCTCGTGTATAGTGAGGCGCGAAACAATTTGTTTACACGCGGGAGTGGGACTAATATTCATTACTGCTTAAGTGAATGTACTCAGTAAGTTTCTCATACACTGTTAGATCACCCGAATTCGACTGATACACAAACTAAGTAAGTTATAAGTATTTAGGGAGTAATTAAATACATAGAATTCTTATCATATCACGTTATTTCGTTAGTCATAAGTACCATATCAAAGACATTACTTGCAAATATGACATTGTTTTTATGTTTCCACTTTAGTAAAACATTTCTTTCGATAGTATTTTGTATTTTGCACATTTACATATTAAAAGAGAAGCCGCTTTTAATACATTTCATCGTCTTTCTCGCTGACTGTAGGTCCACTCTGTCCCACTTAGTCATTCAAAGTTCCACTAAATGCACCTCCTACACAGAAGAGTTCCTATCTTGAAACTGGCGTATTGCAGAGCTTGGTGAAGAGTCTGAGACTGCAGTTGCCTTTGGCGGATGCGCCTATTCAGCCCCATGCATGTACAATAGGGTTCAAATCTGGTGATTTTGATGGCCAAGGAAGAACCTGGATATTGTGTCTTTGCAGAACACCGTGTGTTAGATAAGTAGTATGTGGTCTGAGATTGTCATGTTGGAATACTGCTCCAGACTGCTGCATTATTGGAACCACATGTGACTGTATGACTTCATTAATATTTCATTGAACCGTCAAAGTACCCTGTATGTGAACCAATGCTACCCTGCCTGTATAGCATATTGCTGCCCACATCATAACACTACCCTCTCCAATCTGGTCAGCCTCCCAAATGCAGATTTGTGAAAATAATGGCCATACTCTATGAGTCTGAGATCATTGAAATCAGTTCTGGTGATGTTGCGGAGTCAGAACAATGCCACAAACAGGTCTGCATGCTCTAATCCCAGCATTTTGTAGTTGATTGCAAACAGTCTGATCAGAAATTCTGCAAAACCTAGGGATGGCAGATACTGTAGATGACGAAGTTGTGAATCTTTGACAAAGATGACGCAACACATGTTGTTGATATCTGCTCTAAATGCAAGATATTGTGCTTTGCGCAACATTGAAATCTCTTGCAACTGCAAATTGTGACACACCTGCTTCCAGTCATCCATTGCATTGTTCTGTTGAGCATCATTCAGATGCGGCATTTCTCAAAAAAGCAGTTACATTTAAAGACAACGCAATCAAAAATTGAGAGCCTATGCATTTGATAGACTACTGGTGTCTGAATGCATTTCTTTTTTTAATCAGTATAAATGATTCTAAAAACCTCAGATATCTAGAATATAGCAATCTTGAAAAACAATAATTTCTAAGCATTATATTCATTGTGTTAATTTTTCATAGGTGGTCATATGACATCCAATTTCCTTCTTGTATCTTAAAGTCAGTTGAAATTCACGCCTTTCAGACCCACGCAATTATTCCTGATTATTTACAATGGCAGGTGTCTGATTGACAACGTGTTTCACACCAAATCGCAAATCAATACGACAATTAACAGACAACTGAAGGAAACATAAGATCAAAGTTCTTGTAGCTGGGTATGTGTTTTATATACCATTAATATAATATACACTCTAAAATTATTATTGCAAATGAGTAAAAACAGTAAAAATCTTTGTAACGTGTCAAGAAATTAAACAATAACTAGGTATTTCACTCAGTATTTCACTTAGCGTCCATGTTGTGAAAAGGTTTTGCATCACACATGCATGATTGTAATTCAATCCAACAATTTATTCGCCTTTTGAGGTCCCTGTCAATGGTTTTTACTTTATAAAGCACATTTTGTACAATAAGTCGACGTGACTGAAAACACAGTGACGTTGAGCAGATTTGAGATAACATAACTAAACATTTTTTCTTTATTTCTGACTACGTGGTTCTCGAATTTGTACATGTGTGGAAAAAGTATAGGCATGAACCTGAACACTGTCTGGATTTTTTTTTAAGAAAGCAGCATACTCAATGAAAGCAGCATACTCAATGAGAGCAGCATACTCAATGAGAGCAGCGTACTCAATGAAAGCAGCGTACTCAATGAGAGCAGTATATTCAATGAGAGCAGCATACTCAATGAGAGCAGCATACTCAATGAGAGCAGCATACTTAATGAGAGCAACATACTCAATGAGAGCAACATACTCAATGAATGTGGCATACTCAATGAGAGTGGTGTACTCAATGAAAGTAGTGTACTCAATGACAGCAGCATACTCAATGAGAGCAGCGTATTCAATGAGAGCAGCATACTCAATGAGAGCAGCATACTCAATGACAGCAGCATACTCAATGAGAGCAGTAAACTCATTGACAGCAGCATACTCATTGAGATTGGCGTACTCAACGAGAGCAGTGTACTCAATGAGAGCAGCATACTCAATGAGAGCAGCATACTCAATGACAGCAGCATACTCAATGAGATTGGCATACACAATAAGATTGGCATACTCAATGAGAGCAGCGCACTCAATGAGTGTGGCATACTCACTGAGATCGGCATACTCAATGAGAGCAGCATACTCAATGACAGCAGCATACTCAATGAGAGCAGCATGCTCAATGAGAAGAGCATACTCAATGAGAGCAGCATACTCTATGAGAGCAGCATACTCAATGAGAGCAGCATACTCAATGAGAACAGCATACTCAATGAGAGTAGTGTACTCAATGAGAGCAGCGTACTCAATGAGAGTAGTGTTCTCAATGAGAGCAGCATAAGTTTGAAATTGACCTTTGACCTTGAAAAACTAATGGCTTCTTTCTCTCATCATTAGGAACAGGCATACCTAGTCTGATGATCCTAGCCTATTAAGCTCTGTTTTTATCTAACCCACAAGGTGCTGTCAGACGTGCAAACAAACCAATAGATGCCTATTCATGATGTTTTGATATTTGTGTCAACTTTGATTACCCTAGCCTCATTCTATCTGGCTTTGTGTCTGTAAAAGTACTCCTGTAAATTTGACCTTAACTTTTGACCTAGAAAAACAGTAAACTTCATTCTTTGATTATTGGGAATATGTGCTAAGTTTGATAAACCTAACCTTCTATGTACTCTTATTATCTGATCCACAACCTTCTGACAGACGGACAGATGCAATACGAAATACTAAAATACCAACCGTCTACGACAGGCATATAAAGAGGACGGGATGATGTCATTTAGAAGGTTGTAACGTAAATATCATGACCTAACATTATAGTAACACACAAAAAGAAATTTACACTTTGTAATTTTAAACTGTCTAGCATGATATAGATATAATGTACTTTTAATTGTCACTGATATATACATACATAGTCATAGCAATCAGTACATAGAAAAAGAGTATTCATTATGTTATTGAATGACAAACTTGCATATCAAAAACAGGAGTATGTAAATAGAAAAATTGCATTTATTATGTATGACAACTGAGTTTTCACTCGCTTCGGGCAATTAGACCGTTAATGTCGATCCCTAGACATAATTTCAGGGATTATCATTTTTGGTTTGGTCTACGGGTACAAAATTCCACTGAGTTGCATATGTCTATATTTATTTATAAGATCTGAATAAACAGCCCACAGACCTGTCAAACACGAGTCCAGCAAAGAGACTTTATGTGGTATTGTTAGATACGTGGCCTTCCTATCAGGTCTAACTAGTGGATTAACCCTTCAGCTTGATCTGTAGAGCACTGGGCTGTTGTGCTAAACCAGTTTCTGTTACATTTGGTGCCAACATTGGGACCTGGGTACTTTCTGGTGGGCAAAAGTGATCGCCCCCAGAACTTCACCCCACAGGCACTAGCACTCCGGAAGGGTTGGGATGCCACTCTTTATGAATGGGGACAATAAAGTAATGTTACATGTAAATACTTGACATTCCAACCAGCTCTGGCTAGTGGGTTAACCCTTTAGTTTGTTCGGCAGAACACTGGACTGTCATGCCTAAGGTCTTGGGTTCGATTCTCAGCTGAGGTATATACTTCTCTCTGTTACATACTCACAACACATCTTTTTATCTGGTTTTGCTAGGAGACATTGAGTTGTTAATGAATTACCTGCTGTGTTCCACTGGCTGAACAGAGGAGACAAATTGAAAAGGGGACATAACACTGCCCTCACCACTGGCACTGTACGACATCAATGTAAACTGTAAAAGAAATGATTAATACTGACACTGTACGACATCAATGTAAACTGTAAAAGAAATGATTAATACTGACACTGTATGACATCAATGTAAACTGTAAAAGAAATTATTAACACTGACACTGTCTGACATCAATGTAAACTGTAAAAGAAATGATTAATAATGACACTGTATGACATCAATGTAAACTGTAAAAGAAATGATTAACACTGACAGTGTCTGACATCAATGTAAACTGTAAAAGAAATGATTAATACTGACACTGTACGACATCAATGTAAACTGTAAAAGAAATTATTAATACTGACACTGTATGACATCAACATAAGCTAGATGCAAATATAGTAGACTTATACTACTTTTTAAGATAAAACATAATTTAATGCCACATTATTTGACAGTAACATGTCCACTTTTTACCAAGTATACATTCTCTTACAACTTTCGAAATAAAAATAGTGTTCTACCAACTTATTGGAGAACATCGACTTACTCAAATTCATATTTTCCATCAACAATTAGTCTTGGAAAATGTTAAATACAAATGTTCAAGAACTCCCCTCCCGTAATGCATTTAAAGAAGCCCAAAACTATTACTATTCACGCCTCTTTCAAACAAAATTTACAAAAAAGGGAACTGGAATAGGTAAAGTCACTCACACTAGGCTTCGTCTTGGTCTCAGTGGATTAAATGACCATTTATTCAAATTTAATATTGTTCCTACAGAATCCTGTAACAATTGTCACAGTAGGGCAGTTGAATCTGTTGAACATTATCTCTTGTATTGTAAAAGTTTTCAACAAATGAGATACGATTTATTTCATGTCATAAAAGATATTTTATGTCGAAGAGTAAATATACAAACATTTATAAATTTGATTCCAAATCATGTAGTAGATATATTTCTACATGTTCTAAAAGGTAGCAATGATCTGTTCCATGACAAAAATTTTGAAATTTTTCCAGCTTCATTTGTATATATAGAGAAAACCTGACAGATTCTAATGCGAGTAATACCAAGATGTGTTACATAGATACATGATCAAGATTTCCCATATTACAGTTGTCATTGTGATGTGTATATTGTATTGTATGCTTTGTTCTTTTCTGTTTTCTATGCTTTGTATATATATTGGGGAGAGCATATTCCTAGCCCTAGGGCTGTTTGCAATCCTTGTTCAGTAAATAAAGCATAAAATTAAATTAACATAAACTGTAATTATCAATACTGGCACTGAATGACATCAACATAAACTGTAAAAGAAATTATTAATCATAATCAAGTGATCTTGAATATGAAGGAATTTCTGAGACCTCAGTCAAAACAATGTTTACAGCAACTGAAAAGATTTTTACAGAAAGAGAAAATTGCAACTTGATTAATTTTAAAGTAAACAGAGTAATGCTGACACTGAATAATATGCCCCTCCAGTAATGGAGCAGTAATGGCAAAAAATGTCTCTGACAGTAATCTCTTGACACTTTCTCTAATCTTGGAGAGTACTAATAAAATGTTAGTTCTATGATGGGATATTTTGATAAACATCTCATTTCACCTATTGATAGTGTACACATTGAGATAAACATCTCACCTCTCCTATTGATAGTGTACACATTGAGATAAACATCTTGATAGTGTACACATTGAGATAAACATCTCACCTATTGATAGTGTACATATTGAGATTAACATCTCATCTATTGATAGTGTACACATTGAGATAAACATCTCACCTCTCCTATTGATAGTGTACACATTGAGATACACATCTCACCTAATGATAGTGTACACATTGAGATTAACATCTCATCTCTCCTACTGATAGTGTACACATTGAGATAAACATCTCACCTATTTATATTGTACACATTGAGATAAACATCTCATCTATTGATATTGTACACCTTGAGATAAACATCTCACCTATTGATAGTGTACACATTGAGATAAACATCTCATCTATTGATAGTGTACACATTGAGATAAACATCTCAGCTCACCTATTGATAGTGTACACATTGAGATAAACATCTCACCTATTGATATTGTACACATTGAGATAAACATCTCATCTATTGATAGTGTACACATTGAGATAAACATCTCACCTCTCCTATTGATAGTGTACACATTGAGATAAACATCTCAGCTCACCTATTGATAGTGTACATACTGATATAAACATCTCACCTCTCCCTATTGATAGTGTACACATTGAGATTAACATCTCACCTCTCCTACTGATAGTGTACACATTGAGATAAACATCTCACCTATTGATATTGTACACATTGAGATAAACATCTCATCTATTGATATTGTACACATTGAGATAAACATCTCACCTCTCCTATTGATAGTGTACACATTGAGATAAACATCTCATCTCAACTATTGATAGTGTACATATTGATATAAACATTTCACCTCACCTATTGATAGTGTACACATTGAGATAAACATCTCACCTATTGATAGTATACACAATGAGATAAACATCTCACCTATTGATAGTGTACACATTGAGATAAACATCTCACCTCTCCTATTGATAGTGTACACATATTTGAGATAAACAGCTCACCTACTGATAGTGTACACATTGAGATAAACATCTCACCTCTCCTATTAATAGTGTACTCATTGAGATAAACATCTCACCTCTCCTATTGATAGTGTACACATTGAGATAAACATCTCACCTCTCCTATTGATAGTGTACACATTGAGATAAACATCTCACCTCTCCTATTGATAGTGTACACATTGAGATAAACATCTCACCTCTCCTATTGATAGTGTACAGATTGAGATAAACATCTCATCTCTCCTATTGATAGTGTACTCATTGAGATAAACATCTCACCTCTCCTATTGATAGTGTACACATTGAGATAAACATCTCATCTCTCCTATTGATAGTGTACACATTGAGATAAACATCTCACCTATTGATAGTATACACAATGAGATAAACATCTCACCTATTGATAGTGTACACATTGAGATAAACATCTCACTTCTCCTATTGAAAGTGTACACATTGAGATAAACATCACACCTATTGATAGTGTACACATTGAGATAAACATCTCACCTCTCCTATTGATAGTGTACACATTGAGATACACATCTCACCTCTCCTATTGATAGTGTACACATTGAGATAAACATCTCATCTCACCTATTGATAGTGTACACATTGAGATAAACATCTCACCTCTCCTATTGATAATGTACACATATTTGAGATAAACATCTCATCTATTGATAGTGTACACATTGAGATAAACATCTCACCTCTCCTATTGATATTGTACACATATTTGAGATAAACACCTCACCTACTGATAGTATTCACATTGAGATAAACATCTCACCTACTGATAGTGTACACATTGAGATAAACATCTCACCTCTCTTATTGATAGTGTTCTCATTGAGATAAACATCTCACCTATTGATAGTGTACACATTGAGATTAACATCTCACCTCTCTTATTGATAGTGTACTCATTGAGATAAACTTTTCACCTATTGATAGTGTACTCATTGAGATAAACATCTCACCTCTCCTATTTGCGGATGAATGATCAGCGTACGTGGAGTATCTGGATTATCTACCTTGACAGTCTCGTGGAATATGCAGGTATCCAACTGTACATTATCTCCATAGGCTGTAAAGCAGAGTAAATCATATCTATTGGTAGGCATTTTACACATTCTTATCAAGCATATCAAAGGTGTCCTATATTTATATAATACATGTAACTAACCATCTGTGTTTCCTCTGTCAGACTCACAATACAATTAGGAGATATGATGAATCTTATGAGGGATGAACTGTAGATATTTTCACATCTGATTGAGGTAAAACTCTAGAACTTTACAAAATGTATTCTATGCAGTCAGCTACAACTGCTATCAACAAAGATGGACATCATGGAAAGATGAAAACTAAAACACAACACAAGGACACCTGCATATTGATTTGACAAACAGTTTTCTAGTGGTTCTTGAAAGAAGATTTTTAAAAGTTCCAGCCCCATAGACTCCCATGTAAATCTTTAAACTTAATTTGGCCCAGCCTCTTTTGAATCACGAAATGAACAAATGTGCATGTACACAAGAAGGCTTGCACACTTTAAAATTTGACAGTCTTGTAGATCTTGTCAATAAGAAGAATTTTAAATTTTCAAAATCTAGATTTATAAATATACCTTTTCCTTCAAAAAATTTTAAACATCAATTGTGGTTCTGTCTTGGCCCAGGGCATGGTTTGAACAAGCTTAAATCTATACTATATGGAAAAAAAAACTTTCATGCAAATTTGACATTTTTGATCCAGGGATTCTTATCAAGAGGATATTTCTTTAAACACATACTGCTCAAATTTTAATCTCTTTCATACAAGAATACTTTATGTAAAGTTTCATTGAAATTGGCCCAGTGATTCTGGAGAAGTTATTGAAAAGTCAATGACAATGGAAAGAACAGATGATAGACAAATTTTGATCAGAAAAGCTCTGTTACAACTGAATGATTTATAAACTCAAGGAAAAAAATTCGACTGACAGGTCAAAAGGGGCAACATTATATGCCCCAGCCATTTTTGGCAGGACTTGAATTACACACCTTTAATTCTGGAATTCCTTTGGATGATGATGTTGTCATTCAACATGACCTTGACCTGAGGACTGCCATACAGGAAATTCTTGACTTTCACCACACCATTGACCTCAATACGAGCTATACTGCCCTACATGTGAAAAGATTTTCTCATTAACCAATCAAAAAGTCTTCAGACATACTAGGGCTATTCATTAAATAGGACTGAAACTATATATACCCCATTAAATTCTTATTCTTAAATGATCATGTCCAGGAACACCTGTGCTGCTGAGATGATAAGTCTCTGTAAGGATGACACTTTCTGGTTGGTTTTTTTTTGGGGGGGGGGGGAGACAAGTAATCCAACCCAGACCTACCCTTAGTGCAATGCAATACATGCAAGGAAGGATCTAAGGCAAAGGGGTTTGTCTTCCGGATTGTGCAAAATAAAAAAATATATATATATGATTCCTCTTTAATATCACCTTTGAAATTGTTTTGATAAAGATGCCGATGTGTTTTGGTAATTAATACATTGTTTAAATTACACCCCCTGCAAGTAGTGACACCACTTGCAGGGATAGGGGGTGTTCATTTTTTCCCACAGTCCAGAAGAAAAGCCCCAGTGGTTTAAGGGACATAACTTGAAGAAAAAAAATATACACCATTTACAATTTGAAATTGAAGGTAAAGTTGTCTTTTAAGAACTTATACCTCTGCACAAGTACAGAAACTCGACTGTAGACAATAAGCTGGTTAATAGAAAGTCAGTGGAAAAATTGTGAAACAATAGGGAAAACCTACATGTAAATTGACATATGAATTGCTGCATTGAAAATACTGATATCAAAGATGCATTACAAGTAACAAGCATTCTGAAAGTATTTCATGGCAATACATAGTCCCCTACTGGTCGCAAAAATTACTGGACCACAACAATATCAAAAGTTCCTTATGTAGGTTAGTCCAAGGGCCATAACTTGGTGAAAAATCAACGAACTGAGATGAAATTTGAACTTAATCTGTAACTTATTATAGCAAAGCAGTGTACAAAATATTTAAAGAATATCTCTCCAAGCAAAAAAAAAGTGTGGGAAAACTGGATAATTCATGTTATTTTTCCAAGTCCAAGGGCCATGATTTAGTGAAAAATCAACAGACCAAAACAAAATTTAAATTTGATCTGTAACTTGTTATGGTAAAGCAGTGTACTAAATATCAAATGAATATCTGCAAGCACAACCAAAAAAAGTCTGGAAAACTGATAATTCATGCGATCTTTCTAAGTCCAAAGGCCATAACTTAGTGAAAAATCAACGGACCAAAACCAAATTCGAACTTCATCTGTAACTTGCTATGGCAAAGCAATGTACTAAATATCAAATGGAAATCTGCTAGCACAAAAAAAAAAAAGTGCAGTAAACTGATCATTCATACTATTTTTCTAATTTCAAGGGCCATAACTTAGTGACAATTCAATGGACCAAAACCAAATTCGAAATTGATCTGTAACTTGTTATGGTAAAGTAATGTACCATTTGAAATATGAAATAAATATCTGCAAGAACAGAGAAAAAAGTGTGGAAAACTGATTTGCAGGATTGACAGACAGACAGACGGACGGACTGATGGACGGACGGATCACAAACCAAAAGTCTCCTTCGACTTCGCCGGTAGGGGTCTAAAAAGCACTGATAAAAGGGAGTACATTTCATCAAGGATATAGTGATTTTTGAATTTTGAAAAGATATAAGATTTATGGTGTGTATGACTGGTCAACTGGGGATACTTACTACTCCTACATTGTAGGCACCTGATCCCACTTCTGATGTATCCAGGGGTCCGTGTTTGCCCAACTCTTAATTTTATATTCTTTATAGGATTTATGAGATTGATCACTGCTCATTATCTTCCTATAAAAACTTGTTTCCAAATTGGGTGTTATATCTTTTGAACAATGAACAAAAATGTGAACATTAAGAAATTGACAAAGTTTGCAAATACATGTATACAAATTTTTTTTTTTAAGTTTTACAAAAATTCTTATAAAGATATTAGTGAAATTGAGACAGGAGAGAATATTTGACTGCATTTCTATGAACCTCAAAGAAAGATGGCAAATAAATTCAGGTCAGAATCTGGATCAGCAAACAAAGTCAATGCCCTACAACAGCAAAATGTCAAAGGACAATAAAGTTCTCTAATATTGATCTGAGGTAAACCAAACTTGTAGCTCAGATTCCCTTTCAGAAAGGTCAAAGTGTATAATCTAAGTACAGAGTAGTATGTATGCGAGAAAGATTTGGCAGATGTATAAAAGTATTAGGAGATAAAAACTGGGAACGCAAAGAATCAAGCTTTTACAGGACCATATGCCAGCACACATATCATACATCATACAAAACTTCTTGCATGAAAACAAAATATGTATAACAGTTGGATTATCTCCCTTTCTCACCAAGCCTTTCACTCAACATTTCCCTGTTTTCTAATCTGAACAAAAATGTCACCTGAATGCTGATTCAAAGTTGTTCATTATGAGACTTTGCAATGTATGAAGAGCATACATGTTTAGAAGTATGGAGCAGGACTCCTAAGCTGGATTTCTAAACTTTAGTGATGTGTTGATGTGAAGAGGGGTTATTTTGAGGGAATATGGATAAATTTCTATGCAACACAATTCATTGTCTTTCATTTAATAGACCCAGTGTCACTATTTTATGAATAGCCCTCCTAAATCAAATCTTTCTGACAAAATCTTCAATACTATAATTACTACATTACTATCTATTTTGTCTCCCTGTTGAAAATTGTAAAATATCATTGCAAAGTTTATTGTATAACACTGCAGCATAGTTGTCAACCTTCAACAATCTAAAAGTATAGTTGATTTGTTTGTCAGAAGTGGGTGATGTTGAATTTTGTGAAAGAATATAATAGGACATCCCACTTTCGCAGGGAATTTTCAAAAATCATCCGAAACTGACGAAACGTGGGGTGAAGTAATCCTCTAACGGAGGCTGAGTTGACAAGATACTGTAGCATTTACATGTAAATCCCATCAACTTAAAAACAGGATGAATATATTACGTCAGCGTTGATTACGCTGGTGATCTTCTCTATGGCGTCCACAAAGAGTTCGTTCTTCCTCTTGTCCTGAAATTATAATGTCATGCGAAAAATAACAGAGCACATACTCTTCAGTAATTTCTTTTAAAAAATTCATACCCCTTCAGCATTTCTAAATGTTTTAATGGAAACACTTTGTTTTTCTAAGTGAATATCTTCTGTTTGAGAGAAATGTGTACAGTGTTGTCTATTAGGGAAAATGCTCC
>NC_079168.1:39158211-39208211 GCF_947568905.1 Ostrea edulis
TACAAAAGTGTGTACTGTATAGCAGTCACCCATCCTAGTACTAATATTTGGGAGGGGGTAAAAATCGATCAGTTGTGTAAGAGAAAATCTCTGGACAGAAAAAATATACATACAGGGAGACAGACAGATTGACTTAATTCCAGTACTGAACAGCCGCCCCCCCCCCCCTCCCCTCCTCCCTCCAACTTTAATTGCTAGGGGCATAATTAAATCTGTCAACCCTGAATACATACAAAGTACGGAAGTGTGTGATTTTCTCCTTCCTTTAAATTTTCAAGAAAGACATCTTTCGCAGATGTACTGCACGTCAGTGTATCTGATAAAGTGTTAAGGTATAGATATTGTTTCCCTAAAGAGTATTCTAACATATGGTATCACCTATTCATATGAGACCAGGCGAGTAAAAAAATATATGAAGATATGCATATATATCTGCCATTTAGTCCAAAAATATTGTAGCGGTTAGCCATTTTCAATCGTCGGTGGCCAGATAGCTCAGTTGGTAGAGCACCTGACTAGAGGTTCAGGGGGCCCAGGTTCGAGTCCCGGTTTGTCCGTTGTATTCCTCCTTCCTTAAATGTCTTCATTTGGTGCCATGACCAGGATAGAAACAGTACAAGCCATCCCTCAAAATGCACGACTTAAGCCCTGCGCTCTCTCATCCACTGCAACATCATCAAAATTGGGATCTGCAGTGTAACTTTCAAGGCTCAGCAACAAAACCATTAGGCAAATATCAGACTTCTTTTTAACTGTAGATACTATTTGATGTTGACGAAGAAGTAGAAGTCGAACTATACAGACACAGAAAGGGGATAAGCAAGTGCAAGTTCATATGACATGTAGATCTATCAACAGGATTTTTAAAACCTGAAGTTGTAGCGGACTTCTGTTACCTTGGGGACACTGTCATCTGGCAAGGGATGTGAACTTGCAGCAACAACACGATGTAAGTCTACTTCAAAGAAATTCAGAGAGCTTCTTCCAATACTGCAGGGCTTGAAGCAAACTTTTTTATGTCACCAAACCAGCCAGACTGATAAGATATAATTTCAACCAGTCCACAGAAAAATTTACAAGTCCATCAGAGTTTCCCAGAAATAATTAACGTATTTCATTAATGTCATCAAAATTAAATAATGGAGTTGAACTCAATATGCCTCAGATTTGAGCACTTTTGTTAAATTTATATTTACATGTACTAACCGGGTTTGTGCGATATCTACAGAGAAATGTCAAATGTGTGTTTAAAATTCAATAAGTAGGTTTTCCAAAATGACATTTTAGAAAATTGATTACTCCAATCCGACTGACTAAAACAAATGTCAAATCAGTCCGCCAGACTTTTAACCAGTCATGGACTGACGGGCACATGTTAATTTCGGGCCCTGTCTCGACGCACAAACATCTGGCAATCACAACCAGAGTCCATCTGTATTCAACTTACGTTAGACCTGTGTTGCTATATGGTTCTGAAATATACAGGGGATTAACAGCCGGCATTCTAAAGAAACTAATACGCAACAACAAAACCACGATAGGATGGATTTGCCTTGTCAATCCTGAAGTGAATGTCATCTTTCAGTCTCTTATTACTCAGCTTAACATAAGAAACATCGCTGATGTTATCCAGACATGTAGTCTGAGATGAATAGGCCATGTTGAGCATAGTACAGCTAGGAATGAGTATCACATGTTCGTACATTGAATGTTACTGGCTATTGAGCTCCTGGCAGACCAAAGCTGGCATGGGGTGAGTTGGTAAAACGAGACCTAGAGACTACAGGATTGGATAGGATCAACCCACTGGATCGCCAAGTATAGAAAAACAAACTTCGACCTCGACAGGACAGCCAGGCCTCACCCTTGTAAAAGGATTAATTTGGCATGGATAATGATTATTCCTCACATTATATGGTTCATATAACTGCCTGTCTACAATGTCGCTACGGTATGCTAACAATCCATGCTTTTAAAATTTAACTTGCAGTCAAAATTACATCTTTCCTTGACGAGAGTCTTAGATCCGCTCCTCTGTGAGTGACATTTACACTTGCCTGGGCAGAAATTAGTGTACTTTCATTCCCAATCTTTGATCAGCCTGCACTCTATTGACAATCTGACATTTTGCACATTTTCATAAAACAAGTTTAAAAGGATACAGCACTTATGGGCTATGACAACAGAGCGTTCAGAAACAATAAAAATTTCGTCTACTTTCATTTCTAAAACTAAAGCGAAAGTATTTTCAACATCCGGGATCTTTGTATTGCCAATCTCGTTTGCAAACGGGAATTCAGCGTGACTTGAAGGAAATTGATCAACAGGTCGAGAGAAAGGAAAAGAAATTCAATTATTTTTGAGGATCCTGGCCACATTTCCTCTTGATCATTCTACTATGCAGAGGTAACAACCTATTAGTATTTTAGTAAGTAAAAGCATCGCGGGTAATTGATTGATGAAACTTCGGAGCAAAACATTGAAGCCACGCTTGAGACTTCATTAAAGTCAATCACTGTCGCTGGCAGACTTCAAACATGTGAGTAAACATAAGGCTGACTTGATTTACTTAACAAACATAAATGGGTTGTAATTATGATAGAATTATGATGATGATTTTAATTGGAAGAAAGTATGGGTGCCCTTGTCTTTGGTTTTTCACGAAAAGACCCATATTGATTTACGTCATGAATCAAACACAATCGTTAAAGCAATAGTAGCAAAATCTTCCAAAGAATGAGAATCATATAAAAAATATGCACATGTACTTTTTATTTGTGCACTAGCCACTAGTGTTTGAAATTATAGTGTTTTAACTTTTAATATTGAGTACTAACTAAACTAAGACCCAAAACTTAAAAAAAAAAAAAAAAAAAAAAAAAAAAAAAACTGTTCCA
This sequence comes from Ostrea edulis, assembly GCF_947568905.1. Taxonomy (NCBI): domain Eukaryota; kingdom Metazoa; phylum Mollusca; class Bivalvia; order Ostreida; family Ostreidae; genus Ostrea; species Ostrea edulis. Next base: position 39,161,109 of record NC_079168.1, read on the forward strand.
AGTGTTTTTTCAAGCTCAACTATAAACCCCAAATTATATCAGAGACATATATTATAGCTAGCAAAGCTCGCTCCAAAGATTGCACGGTTGAATCACGTGATTTACTCTTCATCAGCTGAAAAATGATGGGGACAACCCATAATGCTTCTGGAAACATCTTATTGTCGCCGTCACTGCGGTATACTTCATCATGAACCTCTTAGATAACAGTCTATGCGAAAGTTTTTGGACCACACAGGACATTCGGTCCTGTGTAATCAATGAACACACCGGACTGAACCAAATTTTGTCAGACTAAAAAACCTAATGTAAAAAAAGTGAAACACGTGAAAATGCAAAACCAAGGAAATCTTATTCATTATACTAGTAATACTATACCAGGGATCCCTCCCGCATAATACCTTAGGCGGTTCATGCGGTTTAATCACATTCATTTACGTATTTGGATTTGTGTGATATTTTTTACTTATAACAAACATTTAAATGACTGTGTCAAAATAGTAAAGCTCAAAACTGGACACTGAGACATCGGACATTCCGGTCCGGTGTAAAAAATGACGCATTGGACCTGAGGCACTGCACATCGGTCAGGTCCGACGGTCGGATGTCTTTCGCATAGACTTGAGATAAAACAAATAAATAGTTTGGAAAGTACCACAAATGCTTTTAAATTCCAGACAAGCTTTCTCATGCCCTCGTATGTTTGTTGTTGATAATTGAATGGTTTGAAAGAAAAGCAATCGCAGTTAATGATGATGTCACAGTCCACTGTTTACATCACAACTGTGTTATATTTCCTGCGTTAAATGAATTGCTTAAAGCTGTGTTGTAAAATGTTATGGGTCTTTGCGCGTCTCAACAGTCACATTGTAAACATGTTATATATAAGTCCACTATTAAAAAATTGTTTGTTGGGCGTTAGCCGCCCGACCCTCTCAAAATGTCGCCGACCCAAAAAAAATGATTTGTCCAACAGCGATGTTTTTTTTTTTTTTTTTTTTTTTGGTTATTGTCCGGTGCGGAACAGAACCGAGTTTGAGCCGGATTTTAGCCGTCGGAGTCAGTAAAGCGCTTGTCAGTCACCTTGCTTCGCTTCAAGCGCTTCCTTGATGGTTTGTTTCAAAATGTTCGACCTGAAGAGGACAAAATCGTAGGCAACTTTATGCGTAAATATAGAGTTTAAAAACTCAAAGGAACGAAGCAAAGTCAATAGACTGCTTGAGTTTGACATGGATTCTACTGCGGCTGACGAACGTAGACACAACATAGAGCACATGCCGAAGTACATATCTGATCAATTTATTTTCTCAAACCAAGCCATTATAACAGATTCTATGCTAGTTGGAACCCCCAGGTTACACGATGCTTGCAGTGCCTGGTTAATAGTTCATACAGAAATGCATCTAACATTTATTTCAAAGCTTTTCTTAGAATTTGAAAAAAGGTACAAAATCCATATTGTTTTCAATGTTTTAGACTGCTACTTTACATTTTATACCCAAGAAAAACTTTGAAATAAAATCCACTCATCATGCTTTTATGTTACTGAGCAGTACTTATATATTTCATTTGGAAATTTCAAATCTACATAAAACAATTGTCACACTAGTTCCATGTGTCGGACATGTTCAATGGAATATATAACACTGCATGCCTACTAGCATAAAGCAGAAGATGACTAAGAACTAAAGGGTGCACACACAGAACAACACAAAAGTGCAAAGCAAAACTAATTCTTATTTATAAAGTGGTGCAAAGTGGTGTACTGATAAATAGTGATGTTATATACAAAAACAGATATATAAATATGATAGAGCTGAATATGATAAGGCTGGCACATATGTACCTTTAAAAGCATATTTAATAAATGACAAAGAACTTAGCTAATGAAGAGATATAATATAGCAAACAAAATATACAGAAATATGTAGACAATGTACAAAAAATTCCAGCAGCACTGACGTATGTGGGAGAACAATATTTAATGCACGAAAAAAATTAATCCTGACCCCAAAAAAAAAGCCTACCTAGTACCTACCTACCCATCATCAAAGGGGTAGGGTAGGTAAACTCCTAACAAACAATTTTTTTAATAGTGGCCTAACAGAGATAAGCAACTCCTATGGTGGCATGATGTGACGGTCCCACCTATAAATTTTTGATTCCTATTTATTGGTTTGATAAATTTATGCTAATTTCAGTTTATTTCACTCTTATCATAAATTGAAATCGAAATGTAAGAAGTTTTGAAATGATTTGATGATCAACAAATATACTATTAACAAAAACGTAGGCAAATCAAACATTTCCATAAATCTCACCGATTTTGCAGTGTGAGTTGTGTGTCACTTTTTGAAACTTCACTTTGAATTCATTTTACTTTGAAGTGAAACATCTCCCAAAAATATTTTTTCTTGAATGTTTTGATGATAGGATTTAGATGATTTGAACTTGATATCTTTCATGTTAAGATGTTATATGCAATTTAAATCAGTGTATGCATTTTTGCCACACAAAAAAACAGGACATAGATGATAAGAGATTTGGGGAAAGTTGCTAATCTCTGTATATGTTTTTGATCTGCTGATTATATCCCTAACTCTAATTTTTTTTTAACTAATTGTTCATGAGTTTATTGATTAAAGATTGTTTTGGAGTTGACCCTTGTAATTATTTCATAGGTAATTTATATCAAACCACATTTAAAAGTTACATTGATAGTGTAATATAAGCCCATCATGTTCAGTATGTTAATATACTGCAACTTAAGTGGAGATTGTGAATAGAATGTTCCTTTGTGTCTTGACATACTGTCTGGTTTTCTTTCCTAATTCTAGTGCTGTACATCTTTTCTTAGAATTGTGATCCCTGATATATTAGGTACACCTCACATTTCTGATATATGAGTCTTCATTGTCATCTCAGTAGTCTTGCTTTCCCCAGACTCGCACTTTTGAGACTGCATGAGCAAGAGTCTGGTACAATTCCTATTTCATAGTAAACTTTAGTTATGTTATTACAGCTTGGATAACCTCTTCAGTGACACCAGAATTGCAGATTTTTTTTTAATTGGTTGGTTCCACCGGCAAAACTGATAAATATTTCTAAAGTCTGGTGATTTTTATAAAAATGGCACACAGAATAATGGGTTTTCCACTGTATTTATTTAAACATTTCTCAGAGACAAATATGACACACAGAATAATGGGGTTCCACTGTATTTATTTAAACATTTCTCAGAGTCAAAATTTCAGGGGAAATATTTCAGCACAAAGTACTTTGATAACCAGCCTCTCCCCCTCCCCCATGTTCTAAGTGCTTGGGGCGTTCAATGGGGGTGAATATGGTCATGCTCAATTCAAGACTCGCCTAATCTTCAAGGTATATGTGTGAAGTTATGAACTTTTATCAAGGTAAATGAGTAGACTCATTTTTCAACCTCATTAAAATGTATATTGAGTTACCGACATCATAAAGCAAACTACAATAAGTCTTTGAGATCTGCCCCAGCTTCAAAGCTATCGGTCCTGATCCTGATTCTTTTATTAGCCGTCTTTCAATTGAAATTTCAGGAACGGTGTGACCTCTATACTATTAGATGAATTAGCATATTTTCAGATGAAATGCTTTTGGAAAACTTACATTCGAAACAATTCAAACCTTCTCGGTTAATGACATGGTAAGTGTCTAGGTCAGTAGTGGACTGCCAGTGAGACAAAGGAATTCGAAATACAGTTTAAACTGCCATAGCAACCTACTGTATTAAGCAACTCACTATCTTATATGACCGTTAAAATCTAAACACACACACACACACCAGCACCCAGGCATTAACCTATCTATTATACCTACATTAAACAACTATCTGTCTAACCAAATTAACTACCATGATTTTCACAACCATTTTGTGTGATTTCATGCAATTTTACCTTTATTCACCAACATATATTTTTGCTTAATGCAAATCTTACCTCTAGATTTCAATCGAACATGCCTTTTCAAGAGTTATTGTTCATTACATTTTTTTTAATACAAATAGGAGTTTGTTTGTTACCCTGTTTACTGAAAACAAGCAGTCTCTGCTGGCTAAATCAATTAACATGATTAGTATACTCAAGCTATCAATTAATTAACACATAATGAAAACATATGTGCTCATTATTAACAATATCAATGATCAGTAAAGCAATAGTGTAGTTTTCAAAGGTATGAATTTTACCATCTGGTTTACCATTATGTTCTAAATGTTCATTCCAGCTGTTCTCTGATATCAATTATGATGACTTTTTCATATGAGTGAAAGATTCTCGTGCAGGACGTTAAACAATCTACTATCAATCAATTGGTCACTCACGATTTTTCAAGAACGGTGCCGTTTTCTTACTCAATAGTTGATTGGGCACATTCCGACTATTACTCCCATCCTCACCCATCACCCTCCGTTAAAATCATTCATCAAACTCAACTGACTCTGTCATCACGTATTCAAACGGGATCATACAAGAGTTTCCGAATGACGGAAACATTAAAATAAAAAGTCAAGATCGGAATTCGAAACGGGTACAAAACAGAAATAAAAGTAGAAGAATCTTGTTCGCCAAAGTGGTGAGTAAGGCATGAAATTAACTCACCACATGCAGTTTACTTTCGCCATTGGCGAAGTGGCGAGCAGCTAGTTCTAACAGACTGTTTTTATGTTTTAGAATTTCATGCATTTTATAAGTGATATTCTTGAACTTAAAGAGTCTACTGTATAGTATGAAAATTAAGCAACCTGTATTAAGAGACCACCTGTCATATATGACTCTGTTTTTTCTTTCTCCTTTGGAGGGTCTCATAATACAGGTTTGACTGTAAAGTGAAGAATGGGTAAAACTACTCACATGGCATAAATATGATTTTGGTGCAGATTAACAATTTTAAATGATTATAAAACACACTTCGGGCATAAATATAGATAAGACATGACTTCAAGAAAGTGAAAATTAATCATCAGACTAGTTTTCCATCAGCCATTTGCAGACTAAATATGATGTGATAATAGTTGGTTTACAGTGCTATCTGTAGTGTATTCTAAAACCATTCTTAGGTGCATTAAGAGGGTATATTTTCAGAGATTAAGTTAGGAGTAATTAACGAAGATAAATGACCACTGACCAGTGCATTTATGTTTTACTCTACATCCTAGTATTTACTTTTCCCACTGGAAACAAATTGTGTAGGAAGTTTCATTTAGCATGTTGAAGGGTTAGAATATGGAGTGATAACACTTATAAATACTTTATGTGGATCTATATAAGGAGTTAACAAACAGTTGTCAGAATTTGGAGTGGATTTCCTCAGGGTACTCCAGTTTCCTCCCACATCAATAATGAAACCCTTCCAACTAGAGATATTAACATAAATTGTAGAACTTTTAAATAGATAATCTAAAGTTTAAAATCTAAATTAGATTAAGTTTAAACCTTAAAAGAATTTGATGTTTTCGAATTTGTAATTAAGACTGACTTAATATAATTCACACTTCGGCTAATACTAAAGAGAATGTGGGTACATAAAACACGGTAAATAAGTGAAATAAGATTACTCAACATGTTGGTATTATAACAGCAATTTAGTTATTCCCTTGTGCAGCTAGGTGCAATTGGGATATAGCAAAATTTCTAATTTTATGTGTTTGTCTGTGTGTAAGCTTGTGGGCAAGATTCAAAGAGCAACATACAACTTTGAAAATATTGTCAAGGTCATTTATTTGTTAGACTCTGTAAATGAAAGACATAACAAGTTCATGCTTGGCACCAAGATTGCTCAAAAGTGTGTGTTGGGTCGGGACACTAAACGAACATCGGCCTTGGGTCACCGAGAGAAAGCCTCGAACAAACAGGAGTTGTTGGGTGGTATTAGTTTCGTTTTGTCTGTTTAGTCCTAAGTTTTGTTTAGTTTCTCTCCCAAAATCTGCACAATAGAAATAGTCAGTAATGGATAGACCAGTTTAGGGTTATTTGTAGCAGACGGCTGTTTACATGGCTGCTCAGTAGCAAGCTTCAGTTGTCTTATTCCCAAAGTGTTATTGTATAGCCTCATCGAGTTTTTGTTTCCTGATGTAAGTGACATTGAACCTTGGTTGTAAACAGGAAAAATGTGAGTTGTTTTGTATGGTAGTATGTGCAGGATCATGACAATGTTGGAAGAGTAGTAATTATAATTGCTTACAAACTGCAGATGCATTATGACCAGAAGAAATCCCTAGTCATTCCTGTAAATGGAAAGTTTGTTGTCCTATACAGATCAATAAAACCTTTCAAACCTGGCCAGTACAAGAGGCATACCCACGGTTTACAACTCTGTGATGTGTAATACAGGAAGTGTTGGAAACCTGCCTTATTATGATTACAATTCATTCACAAGTTTTTTTCACTGTTTTACACATGATTTGAATGTTTGACCTGTTAATTAAACGAAAACTTACATTTGGAAGTAATGGTAATGTCTATTATTCTTGAGCTTTATCTAAAAGATTTTGTATACATTCATTGATACAAAATTTAATCTGGTTTCTTGTCTTTCCCTCTTTTTTTTTTATCTTTCAAGGAAAGTTGATATTTAGTGTTAATTTCCTGTTTTCTAAATGAATGTTGACTTATTTGACTTTCCATAAGAAACTCGGTGGTTCAAGTAACGGTCATTACCCTACACTGGCAGAAAAATAAAATACTGAAATAATTGTTAACTATGTATTAACTACAAAAAAAATATTGAATTTGTACCTGGAAATGTCATATTGATGAAAATAAATCCTACAGGTATAATATAAAATTACCAATTTATCTGAAATTTATTCTCACATAAAACGCAAACATCCTTTGAGATTGAATGTTAAATGAAGGTTTCTTTTGTAGGAAACGCTGAGGAGTGGCAGTGGAGATGAGTAACTCCGACACCCACATACCTGTGGTCAAGGAGGGGTATCTCTGGAAAAGGGGTAAGGCTTAAAACAGGATGCCCTGGGGTATCTCTTGGAAAGGGGTAAAGCTTAAAACAGTTCAAAGATGCCCTGGGGTAGCTTTGGAAGAAGGGGTAAGGCTTAAAACAAGTCAGGAAGTTGATAACTCTGGAAAAAGGGGGAAGGCTTAATACATTTCAAGGCGGGGTATCTTTGGAAAAAGGGTAAGGCTTTACACAGTTCAAGGAGGGGTATCTCTGGAAAATGGGTGATGTTTGAAATGAGTTGAATATGGGTATCTCTGAGAAAGGGGTGAAGGCTTAATACAGATAAAGGCTTCAACCAGGGGTAGAGATAAGATATTTATGGAAAGGAAATGTTCTTCTATTTACTAATTATCGAAAGAGAGAAGGTGTGGTGAATCAGGAAGAGCACAAGATGGATATCATTGAAAAGAATTACATGTGAGAGTTTGGCTGAGAGAGAAGATATGTAAAGCAATGTTCTGGGTCATTACTGGGTGTGATGTATTTATCATTCAAAGTACACTCAATTACAAAACAATTTAATACTTAGTATTACCTACTCCATCTAATACTCTAAAGAGAAGCATGTTTTGTACAAATAACTTCCTAATGGCGGTACCTACAGAAGTATAAGTGTTTTGGAGCTATTCTCCCATGGTCTAATTAAATCACCCTGAACAGCATCGTCAAAATAATTACATGAACACTTTTGTATAAAAGTGTTTTGCACTGGAGATTTTCATATTTGGTGTTATTTATCAGAAAAGATTCCTGATGTTGAATATTTTGGGAGATGTTTTATCAACATGTAAGTGATTCAAGAAAATAGGGGAGAGGAAATTGTAATCAATTTTGTAAAACCAGCTTGCGACATCATCTAGATTTTTTCCCCATAAGATTGGTTACTAACAGTGTCTTATCTTCTCTCAGTCACATGTATAGTATCAGAGAGGAAATTACTACTACAGATTATGTATACCATATTGCTGGGGAGATTCATTTATTTGTTTTATGTTTTGGAAATTTATATTACTCATAACTTTTTTTGATTTATTTTTTCCTCCATACATATTTGGTGAGAAGTTAGAAATACGAGCATTCTGACGTGCTGTTTTTGTATTTGTTGTGTATGAGATAGTTAATTGTAAAGGAGAAGTGTATTGACTACTCAGATTCCAGGGACTTTCTAATGATACTGTCAGGATTTCCATCACTTCCAATACACAATGCCATAATCTTTCCATGTGATTATCTGGGCTCTTTATCACTAGCTGATTGGAGATATACTTTAAGTCCTCCACAGTATTAGAAGCAAAATAACCTGTATTAGCATGAATCTTGATCCAAGTGGACAATTTTTATCCATGTTTTATTGATATTGCATCTCTCATATAAAAATACATTCAGGAAGAACAAGGCAAGTTTGGGGGGGGGGGGGGGGGGTGCAAAGAACACATAAATATTTCCATATTTATCACATAGCAAAACATCATTAAATATTGATCATTTTGATTGGTGTATTTCCAACAAACGTACATTTCTTGTCACTTTGTCAATACTAAGCATACTTCGAATTCACAACATAGTCATGCAGGGGGATGTTTTACATGGATGATCAACTAATACATGTATCAAAGATTAGATTACTTGTGTGCATATAAACGATTGGTTTGTAAATAAATGTTTATCTTGAAAATATTTTGTAGACATGTTGGTTTCCATAAAATTTAGCAATAGTGGGGAAATTGATTAATTACGGTCCATCTGTGTACTTACCTGTCTCTCTTTGGTTTCTTGTACACCGACTATAACCCTATTTTGATGCCATTTAATTACATACATGTGTAAACAGAGATGGTAGTCCTTTTTGGGGTTTTATGTGAATAGAATAACATTTGATCTGATTTGGTGGGTTAGAGAAAAATAATGATTGATTTCCAAGTTACATATGATGGTACTGATTGTTGCTACAGGAAACCTGCCAAATATAGGATACACATGTGCTCCTGTCTGACCGATTGAAATGAATCTCTCTGACTTACAAGAATTTTTCACTTTTTTATCACAATTTTTTTTTTTTAAATTATCGATATCTCATCTGGAGTAAAACTGAACATAAACGAGAGCTTCTCAAAGAGAACAGATTCTGCTCACCTACTTTGCGAACTTATTTTAATAGTCAGGAGAGGATAAAGTATGATTTTTAAAAAAAAAAAAAGATTTTTAGTCGAAAGAGGACAAACTAAGATGATTTTATTACCCTAACCCAAGACAAACTAAGATAATTTTATTTAGTCAGGAGAGGACAAACCAAGATAATTTTATTTTAGTCAGGCAAGGTCAAACCAAGATAATTTCATTTTAGTCAGGAATTTACAAACTAAGATAATTTTAGTCAGGAAAATACAAACTAATATTTTTTTAAAAATGTCAGGAGATTACAAACGTCATTAAAAAAAATTTGGTTTGATGTACTCTGACCCACATTTTTCAAGTCGAGTAGGTAGGTCGGTATTTTTATTTATTTTTTTTATTATTTTTTTTTTTTTGAATGTCATGAAAATCAGATTTACAAATTTACTGATGTTTTCATTAAACAAATAACGCTGCCAGACAAAATAGAGTTTAGAACATTCATTTTGTACACATTTATATAATACATATGTACACGTAAATCTTCCAATGTCTTCTGAAATTTTCTCAGGATGTTTTGTATTCGTCACGGATGAGGACCTCTACAGTTTTTAATAAATAAAATAACACCCCTTTTTATTACCGCTGATTGATTCTTCTATTTGTGGTTTGACATTCATAATAGTAATCACTTAAACACTTTAATGTGATTCATGAATATCCAAGTGAATTACATGATGACGGCAATTTACAATCAGTTTTAATATTGCCCAATATAATTTTAATGCTGACTTCCCCGCATCATTCAATTAGTTGTGACAATTATGTTCCATTCGTGTGTCTCAGTTTAAGAGCAAAGTAAAAGTGCCTTTCACCTATTAAATCGTCATAACATTTAAATAATCCCATATCAAAATTTTATGCGTGCTTTTTCAGAAATATGTATAGACCATCAACTTGAATGCAGACTTGTGGTCCGCCATAATTTTGGTGCGCTATCTCACGTGATTTTTTATTTAAGTAGCATGGCTTTCAAACTTTTGTACACAAATACGATCAGGCCTCGACGGGGGAGTTGGTCGCCTCTTGCTCTATCTTGTTGGTAGGTAATGTGGTAATTTGGAGCAGGGATGCGGTATATTTGATCGTTCATATAGAAAAGTGTGTGAAAAGTTCCCGGATTAACAAATGGTCATTATCAAAGTGAAAGTAGAACCGAAAGACGTCCAAATAACATTTTGATATAGTGTAACAAAAATTCTGTAAAACAACTAGTCAAAAAAAAAAGGCATCAACTTTAAAACTAATTCAAAGAATGTCTACTTTCCAGGGAGCGCCCCCCCCCCCCCCCCCCCCCCCCCCCAAATTAAACTTTCGAAGTGTGGAAAAAACGATTGGGTCGGGACAAATTTCACGGGCCAGTCAGAGTACATCAAACAAATCAATTTTTATTTTTAAGCCCAAGAAAATTTTATTTTAGCCGGGAGAGGACAAACTAAGATAATTTTATTTTAGCCGGGAGAGGACAAACTAAGATAATTTTATTTTAGCCGGGAGAGGACAAACTAAGATAATTTTATTTAGTTGGGAGAGGACAATTTAACCAATAGTCAGGAGAGGACAAACTAAGATTATTTTAGTCAGGACAAGACAAACTAAGATCCTTTTAGTTTTGTCAGGAGAGGACAAACAAAAATAATTTAAGTCAGTAGAGGTCAAACTAAAATAACTTTTAGTCAGGAAATTGCAAACTAAGATATGAAAATAATTAGTCAGGAGAGGACAAACGAAGATAATTGTTTTAGTTGGGAGAGGACAAACTACAGTGTAAGATCATTTGTTTTAATCAGGAGAGGACAAACAAGATGATATTAAAGGTGGCCTGAGTCACTGATTTTTTTATAGGGACAAATTATTGGGGGGAGGTTGGTTGGTTAATTTTGATGTTTAGGAATGATTGAAGTACATATTTTATTATTTAGAGGTTTGATCAATAGTCAGAGAGATTGTTCAATTTCAAAGGTTGTGAAAAGGGTTTTGAAAGTTTCATCTGTATGTATGGTATACTGATTCCAATAGATAGAGAGAGAGAGAGATTAGATAGATAGAGAGAGAGAGAGAGAGAGATAGAGAGGGAGATAGATAGATATCTTAAGATAAACATGACTGAAAAAGACTGGGAACACAGTCGAAATATTTCTAGAAAGTGAGTAATATATATAGTCAATATTAAAGATTTGTGCATAGTTTACATTTTGAAAATCACTCTGTCAGCAGGGCTCGAAATTAACATATGTCCGTCAGTCTGTGACTGGCTAAAAGTCTGGCGGACTGACTGACATTTGTTTTAGTCAGTCTGATGGGACTGGTTAATTTTCTAAAGCATCATTTTGGAAAATATACTTAATATGAAATTTCATACACATTTGGCATGCTTCGATCTGTTTAATCAACCGGACGAATCTGATTCGTAAATATAAATCCCACATTTAAGTGTTACAATATTGTTTAAGGCATAATGAGTTAAATTTCATTTTAATGATATCAACAAAATATATTTGATTATTTCTGGAAAACTCTGTTGGACTGGTAATTTTTTCTGTGGACTGGTTAAAATTATACCCCATCAGTCCGGCTGGACTGGTGACATAAAAAGTTAGCTTCAAGCCCTGGTCAGAATTGTTGATGAAGTATTTATGTAATTTTAACAAGTCAAGGGTACAAAATCTACACCATGGAAAGCCCAATACTATTTCACTTCAATTCTAAATTCATGAATGTCATTAAATTGTTTTGATATTGGCTGTGTATGTGATAATTAATTGCAAAGGACTTGAAAAATATTTAGAAAAATTGTCTGAAAAATTTAGAACTAGATTCTCCTTAAATTTTGCACCACAAACCACTGCCTTCCATTAGAGACAGGCAGATGGTTTGGTATTCCATATAATGAAAGATTTTGTGTTTTAATGTATAACGAATCAAAAATTGCAGATTCCATTATGTATTAGAATTCAGTGCTTTGTCAAATATTGGAAAAGAGTACCTTCACATTAGGTACTACACAAGACCAAATGTTGTTAGATTTCGTGAAAATGTCAACCAGTAATGTTAAAACACTTAAAAACTTGGTGTGTTTATCTCAAAAATCGATGTTAGTCTCTCCTCCTTTTAAACACTGAAACCTATATTTTGTAAATACTTTTTCACTACATGCATACACAATGTGTATTTGTATATACTCTGACCTTATCAGTACTCAAATGTATGTTTCTTTAATGTACCTCGTGCACCATATATAATGTGGTTTGAGCGAATAAATGAACTTGAGTAGTAATTGATCCCAGCACAATACATCATTAAGTGGAGCTTTAAATACTGAATTAAGAATTACTGAATGAAAACATAAACTTGTTGTTTATTTACAAACTGGTCACACTTTTGAGTAGATTAAAACGTAGTTACAATGTATAGATCAATATACCTGACTTTACTATAATATGACCTTCATATTTTGAGAATTTTTGCAGTTGTAACATGAGAACATGTGCTTTACACGGTATTGAAAAGTCCTTGTTTATGAACTTCTGTTTGTAGGAGAGCACATTAAGAATTGGAGGAAGCGATATTTTATACTGCGACAGGATGGGTCATTCCTTGGTTACAGGACCAAGCCTGAACATGGACTGGGGGACCCCCTCAATGACTTCACCGTCAGAGGTTGGTTACTAGACAAAAATGAATTTTCAATATTTAGTTGACCAGTGTGATAAATGTAACACTCCACAGATTGATGCCGGACCAACTTTGAGAAAAGATTTTTGAGTGAACAAATTAAAGATTAGATTCCTATTTTTATATTGAGACAGTGTAGAGTAAGATAATTGAAGAAGCTATATTTTGTTGAAATCAGGTGCTTCCTGTTTTATAGGTGCTTCCTATCGTAAAGATGACACTTGATAAATTTTAGATATGATATTTCCCTATCAGAATGGCTTTAGCTATACATGTCAAACACAACAGAATTTTCCTACACATATATCGTTGACTGACCAGTTTCGGTGACCTTAGTGATAAACCGCGATTTTCTCATTAATCACTTGGATTAAATAAATAAATTACACACCTACCTTTAAAGTAACTAAATTCCTTTACTTTCATCCAAAAATTCCAAATTCATCGGTACGTTAATTGAATATATTTTCGTAACAAAAAAACATGTCACTTTGTGATCTTAAAACGGTGACGTCACATATTTCGGTGACCATTGTTAATATAGGTTTGCCAAAAGTTTGTAACTGTTAAAACGTATATACAGGAGGAATTTGCAACTAAACGTCAATGAATAAAATATCATAGTGTAGAATTCTAGACTTTTGGTATACTTTATATTAATTTGAAGGTTTGCTTGAAAAATTAATAAGTAAATGGGCTTATTTTTAGAGTACTCATGTTGATTTTTTGCATACTTTTCTTCTAGTAGTTCATTTTCGGGGGAAAATTGAAGACGTACTCTATATATGTTTGCAAACACTACGGCGAAATTGATTACGCAATCTACACCCGAAAATGACAATGTGCACACGTAAACAAAAGGTCACCGAAATAGGGCAGTCGACCAGTGCTCCCACTGGACCAAAATTCCCTTTCGCCACTTTTTCAGGGTGCGGCGCGGCGCAGATAATCTCATGCTATACAATTATTTCCATCATATTATTTTATTCATTACACTGATTTTAGCATTTGGAATCAGTTACATTACTTAATCATATCCAGCTATCATACCTAAACACTTCTTTTTGAAATAATAAGAAGTTGATTTGTTTGATAATTAAATTTTATTGTGGAAATCAAAAATCAGGTAATAAATCATGTAAATATAAACTTCATGATGCTACACCCCTGAGTGAAAACATTGTCTACATTGCCCGAAATGCAAATGTCACAAAACATCAAGCCCAATTTAGAGTCGTCTCAACCATTCCCTATTAAATTTCCGTTTTGGTATGGTAGATTTTGCAATTTGGACAGAATCAGATGTTTGAGCTGGTGGGGTTGACTGTAAAGCCAAACATAAATATTTTTCTTTAATTTTAGACTGACTGGGGTCAGAAGCTACAAGTTTAGTGTCAAAATAGAACGGGGTGCATAGTCTTATGAGATTAGGCCATCATTAAATATATTTTTGTTTGATGTACTCCGACCCACATTTTTCAAGTGGGTAGGTAGGTAGGTATTTTTATTTTTTTTTTGCAGTATCGAAAAAATTGATTATTGTCATAAAAACGCAGACTTAGAAATTTATTGATGTTTTCATTAAACATTGGACAAGACAGATTTAATAATTATTGCTATAAAACATTCATCAAAAAAGTTTCTTAGAGAATATAAACTTTTAAAATGAAACAATGTCTATTTCCCTGGAAACCAAATTAAAAAAAAATAAAAGTACTGAAAAAAATGATTGGGTAGGGGCGATTTTCATGGGTCGGTCGGAGTACATCAAACAAATCAATTTTTATTTTTGGCCTTAGCATCTTTATACTGTTGTGCACCGAACTTCAAAGAAAATTATCAAAATTGCTACATCCATATCAATGGTGACCGACCGCATTGTTAATGAAATATTCGAACTAAAATCAAACACATCAAAATCAAGATCTTGTAATCAACGAGCTTGGCTGCAAAAACAAACAATTGATGCATATACATTATACACAATAATACCGGTCGGTTCTGTGGTTAAGAATTGACATTAATGTGAAGCTGATAACATGATAATGAATAAGATTTTAAATGTTAAACAATTGACCACAGCAGGGTACACAGCTGTCTGATGTACTTTATTATATAATCACCGACTTTTTTGCAGCCAAAGATTACCTGAGGCTATTATCTGGCCTTCATGACCAGCTCTGTGTGCACTGGAGCGACGCGAGATTTCTGGTCACACGCGTTGACTGAGTAAACAGATTTTGACTGCATAAACAAACAGGCGATAATGTGTCGCTGACAAAGGAAAACACATGACAGATTTTAAAATACAAATTATTGCAAAAAGGGATTTTCGCCACTTTAATTTTTTTTTTCGCCATTTTTGAAAAAAAATCGCCATTGGCGAAAATGGCAAAGCCCAGCTCGAGCACTGCAGTCAACGATAAATTTAGTATGGTGACAAAAGATATCTGTCCTCTATCATGTCTTTAATGGTTTTAACTTTAGATAGTGGCTTTTGTGAATTCAATAATTTTAAAATTACATAGACATTTTAATAGTGTACCAGTATGTAATTCTGAATAAATTGATAATTTGTCAATCCTAGAAACTACATGTAGATGTGTAAATCTCTGCCTCCTTTTCCATGGACAGCTTATGAAATAAGTTCCATGCATTGAAAAGTAAACTAAGTTGGAGTAACAAGCTGTTTAAATCCTTTGTTGTATAGACAGTCAGCTGATGAAGCAGGAAAAGCCCAAGCCCAACACATTCATCATCCGTGGTCTGCAATGGACCGTGATCGTAGAGCGAATGTTTTATGTGGAGAGTAATGAAGAACGAGAGGACTGGATTGCAGCCATTCGTTCTGTGGCAGAAAATCTCAAAGTCACAGAAGAAGAGGGAGGGACACTGGAAAAAGAGAAGAAGAAAGTGGTAATAGGTTTCATATTTGTGTGGTGGGCACAATATAATTAACAAATAGAGTTTGTGTTTTTGTGTATGTTGCATGATAACCCCCGAGGTCGAGAATGAAATATAGAAGCGGAGGATTTTATATTTCAAACAACATTTTGAGACCAAGGAGGTTATCCTGCATCCATGAAAATAAGATCTTTATTTCTTTTCTACTATGGCTCAGAAATATACAACCAATTGTTTTCCTATACCGCCACCAATTAAGTCACTTCATGATGTCATGGTAGTTTCCAAAATGATTTAGGCCTGCATGTTTTTTCCTGACGAAAAAGGTGGGATGGTAGGGTATACTAGATCTGTTTTGAAAAATACTTCAAGTATTTAGTTTGATGTTGATGGATTATGACAACTGCTAAAGTGCTTTAAATACACAGTCCAAGAAAGCTACACTTCCATGGAAGCAGGTTAACTTGTCTGTGCATTGACACATTAACATGTGTATTGATCTCAGAATTGTGGGAATATTGATTTATATTGTTCTTCAGTCATTTATAAATTTGTTTTTCAACATATATTGCTTAATTTTTATGATTATGAAATTGAATGATCAGTTATCAACTTTATTGTTGTAGTATCAATACATGGAGTGAGATGTGTATCATTACGTATGAAGATATATCACGGAATAATGGCAGTTTTGGAAACTGCCATGATGTTATGACCTAATTTGTAGCTGTATAGGTAAACGATCGGCTGTATATTTCTGAGGTGTGGAAGAAGAGAAATAAAGTTCTTTGTTTCCCTGGAGGCAGGATAACCACCTTGGTCTCAAAATGTTGCTTGAAATATGAAAGCCTCGGCTTTTTATATTTCAAAACATTTCTTGACCTTAGAGGTCATCTTGCAACATATAGGAAAACACAATCTTTATTTCTTAAATAAAATGTTGGACATAACAGCAAGTCCTGTCCATAAGATTCTATATATCTACTGTTGCAGTCTCTGGATGATTTTGAATTCCTAAAAGTCCTTGGAAAAGGCACATTTGGCAAAGTGATATTGTGTAAGGAAAAGACGACCAATCATCTGTATGCCATCAAGATTCTGAAGAAACAGGTTATCATTGCGAAGGTAAGTGTCACACCTATCTGAGGTATAGTCCTATTGCACGCTCCGACGTCATGTTGTGTCAAAGGTCAATTGGGGATAGATTGAACATCCGGGCCTTCGCTCTGCAGTAAACATCGAGTCAAACGAAAAAAAAACTTGTCTGTAAAAACACGTCAATTTTTAATCAAATTCGGTGCATACAAAGTTTAAACGATCAGTATTGGTAAGGTCTAAGTATGCGGATAGCGATCGGAACAGAATTTGATTAAGTTACATTCAATATTATTTTATATCTTTCTTAATTGTGTGCCACCCACACCAACATTGTCGTGATATCTTATTGCTCATCACACCGTGTTTCACCGTGAATTTATATATACATGTATATATGTATATATATCTTTTTTAATCCTGAGTAGGACACTGTGTATCTTTAATTAAATTGGTAACCGTATTTCAGCATTGTTGTTCTCTAGACTTTTTTTTCTGTGGAGAAGGGGGGGGGTGTAAACCAACAAGGAGTCCAGCTACGTGTTATATACTTTGGAGTGGTGACAAAAGTGAGTGTTTGTTTTTATTTTTTCCAATATATATTTAATCGATATCCAACTTTTTCCAAAATTTAATCTGGTGTCACTTTTGGTTCAATTTTGAGGAAATTTACAAATGGATGCAGAATTTCTTACATTTAATTTTTCACCTATCCATTTCAGAAAAGAGTTTATATTGATTTAGCATGAAACATTTCGGCTCTCAGCTTACTAAGGATATATAGTAGTGACGAGTTCTAAAATTTTATACTTGTGTTTTAAATGTCATTTCTTAGGATGGATGGTCTGAAAATTATTTCAATATTATGACAAGAAAGTGTAAGGAATTCTGCAAGTCAATAAAAAATTTCCTCAATTCAATATTAGTCCAGAAATGACATCAAGAAAAGTTTTTCAAAAAAGTTGGATTTCAATAAAATAATGAGTATATAGTGAAAAAATAAAAAATTACTCATTTTGTCACCACTCTGTACTGTAGGCTACAGTATAGCTCTCTGATAAAAAAAAAAATGGAATGGGGGACCCTTTTATTATGAGAGAGTTCTTTATGGTAAGAATTTCAGATAGTCATCACTGATTCTTATCATTTGCTTGCAAAATAAATTGTTAGATCTCATGATAGTAAGAAATGCATACATTTTGACAGTTCTTACCTTTTCCATTCCTTTCATTTTTTTATTGTTTGGTTTTGTGTGCAAGTTTGCAATTTTTATCAACACATTTAGAAATAAATTCTTTCACAAATATGTCCGGGAGACACTGTGTCAGTGGATGTAATAATGGTGACAATAAATTGAAAAAGAATGCTGGGGTAGAAGGACCAGTGACAAAAATATACCCTACATTCTGGATTTATGGATCTTTTAGAGCCATTTGACTGCATAATGGCAGACAAAGGTTTTAGTACATTATTCCAAGATTTCACACTTCTTCATGCCACCTTGTTGACCCCTCCTGGCAGGCATGGGGGTAAGTTACATCAGTTGTAAAATCTGGTGGTCAAGGAGACATTCTTTGTTTTCCGTGTCTCCCCCCCCCCCCCCCCCCCCCCCCCCCCACACACACACACACACACACACACACACTTATCAAAAATTAACAAAGAATCGGGCAATATACAACTTCACCAACTCTTCAGAAAAATTGTAGGAATCTAACTTCGATTTCTCTATTTCTACAGCTGTAGGCATATGCAGTTTACTTGCGGCAAAAGTGAGAGCTATAAGTTCATATTGACAGTCCTCTGCTGCTCAGAAATGAACGCAACGCCTTTATTTTCCAATGAGAGAAATCATCCAGATTACAAGTCTGATCGCCAGTATCCATTTTGTTTAAAGATATATCTATATATTATATACCAAAATTAAAAAATGCCAATCAAAAAGATCCACGGTGTACGACCTCAAGAATAACGCAGGCATCCATTGTTGTTTACGTTAACACGGCTATCCCCGATTGACCTTTGACATGCATATATAATTAGCTGTAACAACATGGCGATCTCGTACATGCAATAGGACTATTGTGGGTAGTTTTGTTGATCTGCATGATTTGCTGTGATAGTCATTATTTTGTGTATTTGTTCAGGATGAAGTGGCACACACACTTACAGAAAACAGAGTTTTACAGACCACCAAACATCCATTTTTAACAGTGAGTATCGGTTTTAGCTGAAAGTCGTAAACTGTGCAACCTTTATATTCAAGATTTTTCCTTCTGTGGTTGATTGCAAATATGTTTGATTTTAAAATTCGATTGGTTTTAATGATGGATTGCTGAGAGAAATAAAGACTGTTTGGTCAGGGATTTATAGTGACTTCAATAGGTGTTTATAAATTAAGAAATGTCCTGACCAGACAGTTAACTGCTACAAGACATTTTCAAACTGAATCATTACAAAGTGACAGCTGGGACAGAGTATTTGTTTTTTCTTTAAAGTGACCTTGACCTTGGCAAAGTGACTTTGAAATGGGGTCATGGTCATAAGCAAAGTAACCATTGTGCAAAATTTGAATATCAAATGTTATCACCCACACATTTGTTCTATCCAGTGATGTATAACAAGTTTACTTGTTATATGTTTAACCTTTATTTTCCATTGACTGAATGACATTGGTACAGAGTTATGACTAGCCATCTAGTGATAAGCCATTATCATGATTATGAGCTTTGAATGTTTCTCTGTTAGGCCAAAAAAAATAATCTATAGTTTCTCAGACACAGCCACATCCGTTGAAAAGGTACCTGTTGGACTTTTTCTTCTTTATATTTATATTTGTTTATTTGTGTAAATGAGGTAACTTTTGTTTTATAGATATTTATGTAAAACTTACAGAAGGTTTTTTAAAAAGTGTAGGTATCTTTTTTTATCAAATAGTTATTGAATGCATACTCATTTATATGCAAGTGTTTAAGAATAATAGTATATACTTAATAGTAAGTATTTTATGAAAATAAAAATTCCATGGCTTATTCTTTATATGAGAAAGAAACAGTAACTCATGTTACATACAGTGGGCATAAAAAGGAAAGGTAACTCATGCTACATACAGTCAGCATAAAAAGAAATGGTAACTCATGTTACAGCCAAGTGAAATCCTGCCTGAGAAACTATTAAAAAAATTTTGGCCTTACTAAATCATGGCTTGGGTAGGAAGGAGGAAGTGTAGATGTATGGACTTATTGATTCCTATAAAACTGAAAAGCATGGCTATTTGCATTTTGTGTCTCGCTGCAACTAAGTGGCCAGTGTATGACCTAATTTTTGTAAATCTAAGGTGCTGGTTCTGTTTACAGCAACTGAAGTACTCTTTCCAAACAACAGACAGACTCTGTTTTGTCATGGAGTATGTTAATGGGGGAGAACTCTTTTTTCATCTGTCACGAGAACGGATATTCAGTGAAGATCGGACACGATTTTATGGAGCAGAAATTATTTCAGCGCTTGGATATTTGCATGAAAATAATATTGTATATCGGGATCTCAAAGTAAGTCGTGGTTTGATGTTTACATGATTGATAGTGATATGGAATACAGCATTTGTTTAAATAGGGTACATTTGTATTTTAGTATTTTAACCTATTGATCATGTTCCTGAAACCCCCCTGCATATAATGGTGAATGCAGCTATGTTAGATCAGTCTTGTTCTTAATTAGGGAATAATTAATTGGACAATAAAAGAAACATTACAGATTACATTTTAATTAGAGTAGACAAGATATCTATTGTCAAGCTAAAGACAAAAACATGAATTTGGATGTTGCAGTTGGAGAATTTGTTACTGGATAAGGATGGACATATAAAGATAGCAGACTTTGGACTATGTAAGGAGGAGATGTATTACGGAGCAAGCACCAAGACTTTCTGTGGAACTCCAGAGTACCTGGCACCGGAGGTAAATCAGTCACTCATATAGGTAGTTCACAGGTAACACACACTGGTAGTTCACAGGTAACACATACAGGTAGTTCACAGGTAACACATACAGAAAGTTCACAGGTAACACATACAGGTAATTCACAGGTAACACATACAGAAAGTTCACAGGTAACACATACTGGTAGTTCACAGGTAACACATACAGGTAGTTCACAGGTAACACATTCAGGTAGTTCACAGGTAACACATACTGGTAGTTCAAAGTTAACACATACAGGTAGTTCACAGGTAACAAATCCGCAGAGATACAGAATATTAAGAATGTATACCTGTATTAATAATGTAATTTTGTTTTGTAAAGAAAGCGTTTATAATATGTTACAAAGCGTATCACTACACTTGTGTTCCGCTGAACAAATGGTGACCTGCCACACTGCTGGAACACTGAATAGACTGAGTGATTAAGAAATAACTCTCAACTATTTGTAAGGTTGTTCTTAATAAAAACAGGATGTCTTCTTTTTTTTCTTTTTTTTTTTTTTACTGTTTTTCCTCTGAATACCGTAATCAAGATATTGTAAGAATGAATTAAAAGTGAAAATTAAATTATTGTAGATAAAAAAAAACGTAGTATTCATAATAAATTGTTTAGAAGAGCATTTCCTGTATGTGAATATGAAGAGAGGTTACAACTGCTGGTACACTTGATACTCTTCGGCAATTCACACGTGTTGAATTAGGTCACTCCCTCACCTAAAATTTATGATCTTTTAAAATAAATCCTTCCACCTTGAATTAATGCCATATTGATAATGATGTAAAGACTAGATTAATTTTTCAATGAGCAGACGAGAACAAAGAATTTGAATTTAAACATTTATTGAGAATGAATGCTTTAAAATGAACACGTAACATTATAGACTAGGAACAACTTGCTATATGCTCTGAACATAGTGCTTTATGCTCTGAACATAATGCTTAGAGATTGCAACATAATGATTCTTGATGGGGAGGTAATGGTTCATCTGTCATTTGGTGTAGTAATATGCTTTGGGGTCTGTATGCAGTGACAGGGCATGTTCAATAGCTTCATGAAGTTGAGTTGTGTCCCTTTGACAGGTGCTGGAGGACAATGACTATGGCCGAGCTGTGGACTGGTGGGGTACTGGTGTAGTGATGTATGAAATGATGTGTGGCAGATTACCATTTTATAATCGTGATCATGACATTTTGTTTGAACTTATTTTGCTACAACAAGTGAAGTTTCCTCGGACATTGTCAGAAGACGCTACCTCTCTGTTGTCAGGTCTGCTGGTCAAGGATCCCAAACAAAGGTTAGTAGGTCACACATATCAGATATTAGGATCCCAAACAAAGGTCAGTAGGTTACACATATCAGATATAGGATCCCAAACAAAGGTCAGTAGATTACACATATCAGATATAGGATCCCAAACAAAGGTCAGTAGGTTACACATATCAGATATAAGAGATTTGTACACCAGATATAGTGGATTTATACACCAGATATAGTGGATTTATACACCAGATATAGGAGATTTGTACACCAGATATAGGAGATTTATACACCAGATATAGGAGATTTGTACATCAGATATAGAAGATTTGTACACCAGATATAGTGGATTTGTACACCAGATATAGTGGATTTATACACCAGATATAGGAGATTTGTACACCAGATATATTGGATTTGTACATTAGGTATAGGAGATTTGTACATCAGATATAGGAGATTTGTACATCAGATATAGGAGATCTGTACATCAGATATAGGAGATTTGTACATCAGATATAATAGATTTGTACATCAGATATAGAAGATTTGTACATCAGATATAGGAGATTTGTACATCAGATTTAGTGGATTTGTACATCAGATATAGGAGATTTATAGTGGATCTGTACATCAGATATAGGAGATTTGTACATCAGATATAGGAAATTTGTACACCAGACATAGTGGATTTGTACATCAGATATAGGAGATTTGTACATCAGATATAGGAGATTTGTACATCAGATATAGGAGATTTGTACACCAGATATAGGAGATTTGTACATCAGATATAGAAGATTTGTACACCAGATATAGTAGATTTGTACATCAGATATAGGAGATTTGTACATCAGATATACATGTAGGAGATTTGTACATCAGATATAGGAGATTTGTACATCAGATATAGTGGATTTGTACATCAGATGTAGGAGATTTGTATATCAGATATAGTGGATTTGTACATCAGATATAGGAGATTTATAGTGGATCTGTACATCAGATATAGGAGATTTGTACATCAGATATAGGAGATCTGTACATCAGGTATAGGAGATTTGTACATCAGATATAGTGGATTTGTACATCAGATATAGAGGATTTGTACATCAGATATAGTGGATTTGTACATCAGATATAGAGGATTTGTACATGTACATCAGATATAGAGGAATTTTTACATCAGATATAGGAGATTTGTACATCAGATATAGTGGGTTTGTACACCAGATATAGGAGATTTACACACCCGATATAGTGGATTTGTACATCAGATATAGTAGATTTGTACATCAGATATAGAGGATTTGTACATCAGATATAGGAGATTTGTACATCAGATATAGTGGATTTGTACATCAGATATAGAAGATTTGTACATCAGTTAAAGTGGATCTGTACATCAGTTGTAGGAGATTTGTACATCAGATATAGTGGATTTGCACATCAGATATAGGAGATTTGTACATCAGATATAGTGGATTTGCACATCAGATATAGGAGATTTGTACATCAGATATAGGAGATTTGCACATCAGATATAGGAGATTTGTACATCAGATATAGAAGATTTGCACATCAGATATAGGAGATTTGTACATCAGATATAGAAGATTTGCACATCAGATATAGAAGATTTGCACATCAGATATAGAAGATTTGCACATCAGATATAGAAGATTTGCACATCAGATATAGAAGATTTGCACATCAGATATAGGAGATTTGTACATCAGATATAGTGGATTTGTACATCAGATATAGAAGATTTGTACATCAGTTAAAGTGGATCTGTACATCAGTTGTAGGAGATTTGTACATCAGATATAGTGGATTTGCACATCAGATATAGGAGATTTGTACATCAGATATAGTGGATTTGCACATCAGATATAGGAGATTTGTACATCAGATATAGGAGATTTGCACATCAGATATAGGAGATTTGTACATCAGATATAGAAGATTTGCACATCAGATATAGGAGATTTGTACATCAGATATAGAAGATTTGCACATCAGATATAGAAGATTTGCACATCAGATATAGAAGATTTGCACATCAGATATAGAAGATTTGCACATCAGATATAGAAGATTTGCACATCAGATATAGTGGATTTGTACATCAGGTATAGAAGATTTTTTACATCAGATATAGAAGATTTGTACATCAGATATAGGAGATTTGTACATCAGATATAGGAGATTTGTACATCAGATATAGAAGATTTGTACATCAGATATAGAAGATTTGTACATCAGATATACTAGTAGTGGATTTGTACAGTACATTAAATGTATGCTCTTTAGGTTGTAGTTCATGTTGCTCTATAGATGATAGTTTATGCTGATTTGTAGGTTGGGGGGAACAGAAGATGATGTTAAAGTCATAATGGCCCATCCATTCTTCAAAAGTGTCAACTGGCAAGACCTTCAGGATAAAAAGGTGAGTAACTGTGTAAAAAAAAAAGGTCAGGTCACGCACCACTTTGTATGATCACATTTAATTTGAATATAGTGGATACTGTCATCCTATCAGTAATGTTTTTAGAGGTTAAGAAAACATTGCTTCATTGAAAGTCACATTGGGGCATTATGATTTTCATTTAGTAAGAAGAGAAGTGCTTTTATTTAATTGAATCATTCATTTAATCATTATGTTTTAGTTTACATGTAGGCTTTGCTGTCTTGAACTCTGATCACTAATTTAAAGTCCAAAACTAAATACTATTTTAATTTTATTGGCATTCCTGTTTTTTTAACCCATATTCTCCTCAAGATAGCATAGTTTCCTTTCCTACTAGTAAGGTCTAATAAGTGGCTCTTTGTAGCTACTAAAAACAAAATGTTCGATGGTCTTGTACATCCCTCGATAGCGACCATGCTGGTTTTGCAGTTTATACCCCTGTTGTCAGTCCAGAGGTCACGTGAGGCCAGAAGAAATTGTTTGGTTTCTGTGTTTATCCTTTCTTATCATTTAAATCCCCTCTCTTGATGTTGTTCATGCATTCTTCCTTTCATATTTTTCTCAAAACTCTGAAGTGAAAAGAATACTTTTCCTTTTAGCATGAATTGCTTTCCCTTTTTCATTTTTTATTTTCAGTTGACAGAATTTTTCTGAAGCTTGGCATGAGTATGTCATAACCCTCATTTGCATCACAATTTTAATATTCATGACACATATTTCAAATTTTGTTGAGTAAAAAAAAACAACTTCAGGGGCAGATAACTGTTGTCGGGGTATTAGCGGGTCGCTAGCGAGTGGTGCACCATGCCAAAGGAGAATTCTGTCTGTTGTGTACCTCAGCATGTTCTGTTCCTCTCTCAGATCCCGCCGCCCTTCAAGCCTCAGGTGACCTCCGAGACTGACACCAGGTATTTTGATGACACCTTTACGGGGGAGTCTGTGGAATTAACCCCACCCCCAGCGCCGGGCTTACCAGAATTTGAGGCGTCCAGTCACTCCCTGGATCGAATCGATGAAGATATGGCTGAAGTGGATGTGCCGTATTTTGAGAAATTTTCGTATCATGGTAGTAAGATGAGTCTAGCTCAAAGTCACAATAGCGTTATGAGCTTTGACACCACCTGGAGCACATGATCGTCACATATATAGGTCATGTGACTTTAAACCTCAGGTCTACTAAATGAGAATTTGAAATTAATTTTAGAGAACTTTCTGTGTAACAGAATGTGTTAGATAAAGTACTTTTTTTTATGTATATGAAGTGTTCAGAGGATTTTAAAAGAAGTATGCTGTGCATATGTTGGGAAGCGATGTCCTGAAGGATGTCTGGTGTTATATACAAGTCTGCGCTAGATGTGAAACATCAAGTTTTATACCAATATGTTGCTGTTTAAGTCAGGTTTTAAGTCATTTCTCTCTACTCCAATGAAGATGTCATGATAAGTATGTTTTCTGTATGTAATGTACTTATACTTAAATTTAATTATCATGTACCAAAGTACACTGTAGATGAAAATCTGTGTAAAATGGACCTATAAAATGCCTAATTTGCAGTACAGATTTATTTTTAAAGAGGATACTTGTCTAACATTTCAAAATATAGGTACATGTAACCTTTTCAACTGACTGAAATCAGGATTGTTGAATATTTTGATGAAATATTAATCTGGAGTAAAGAGAGAATCTTGAATTCATTCTATGTTAGTAAATCTCAACAGATGGGAGCACATTAACGAGATTCCTAAAATAAACAAATTAACTGATAGTATTAATTGAGTGTTGTAAGATGATTCAATATTGCTTGGGGCATTTTTATGCTATAGAATGTGGTATTTTATTTATAGCAAATGCCAGGATGGATATCATAGCCTGCTTATCTCCTGTGTCATAAAAATTGTATCAGGGTAGGAATGTGATGTTCATGTAGACTTACAGTGCTAAATTCAATTTTCAAATTTTACTTCAAAAATTCTTTTCCAAAAAAAAAGACAAAAACAGAAGTAGTAAATGTATTTGCATAAAAAATGTTGATTGTGGTATCTGGAGTGATAAACGATGTACAAATAAACTGTATGCACATGTATTTAAACCAACCCTGTGTATGTAGATCTCTAAGTTAAATATTTTACCCAAAATCCTATACAGTGTGTGGAGTACATCTGTATCAGATATTGGCTTGCACATACTAAAGGGTGGATTTATACAGTCTCATTTAAACAAATTGTTTTTCATCATACAGAGGGTATTTACTAACCATTTTATTATGCAGATGATTTATCAGTAGGTTTTCATTAATTGCTATTTCTACTTTAGGATGTCTGAATTGGATGTTTTTGCTCATTTGTTTTGTCCATAAAAGTAATCATTAAATTTCAAGCATTTTTTAAAAAAAAAAAATCTGAATCAGTGTTTTTGTATTTCGTTTTGAATGTGGCCAGTAAGAAAGGAGTTTATATATAATTTATATACAGCAAATGTTTTATGATTGTAATTGCAACAAAATGCATACCAGTGTTAAATCATGACAAAACATTTTTTGGTAACATGTTCACACACACGTTTTAGAGTAATTTTAAAATTACATTTTATATGGTTGAGTTTTAGATAAGCAAACTTACCTGTTTTTTTTTATCAGTTTGTACAATGGCATAGTACATGAAGTTAATGGTTGTTTGTTGTTGTTTTTTCTCAATATTGTTTAGAAAGAATTTTTTATTGTTCAATTCTCGATACACTTACTATTTTCATAATTATATATCATTTTATTTTTTTTATTTTGAATAGTATAACTCATGAGTTTCCAAAGTTGTAGTGCAATTAAATATAATTATCAACTGACAAATGTTTTTAAAAAATTAAAAAGGATTTGGGTCATGTTTTACATCTTTTGAGAACACCTTCAACTCCCCCCACCACCACCAGAACAGCTCAAAGGTGGGAGTGATTCCACAGGGAGACAATATTGTAGCAATTAATTAAATTGTGTATTGATGTTTTACGTCGTTACTGTGTTAATGAATGATGTGATCAAAAGATAATGGTGTAGAAGTGGGTTTGTACTATTAATACCATAACATGCCATTCTGATACATACATGTATGTTTATGATTGTATCACACCTATGAAGTAAAACATGTCTTCAGAATATATTTTTTTCCTCATTCTGAGCTGATGAGCTGAATTTCAGTCATAAGATAGAGAGGATGTGATTTTATTTAGATGATTGAGAGAACATAGAACTATATATGACAACCACTGTTCTGAGCCCCATAAAACTCAAAAATTTAAAGCTTTGAAAGAAGATTTATTCTTTTATTTCTTAAAAAGAGATTATGTCTGGTAGAGTTTCACATTTACAGTCATTTAGAAGACATCTAAAGTGAACCAATTTCTCACATTTAATCAAATTCAGTGTAAATGCTCACTAGAGAAACACAGAAAGCCGCTTTGGAGAAATAAGTTTTTCTGTGATATACGTGTACTAGAAAGACAAAGCTTGATTTTGGGTTGCACCGGTTTCTTGCACAAAATACACTCAGTTTTGAAATAAAAGCAAGAATGCTGACTTTGGTGTGCAGATACAGCCCTTATATATATAGTCCTTTGTTGGTTTATACAGAGTACATGCACTACATAGTTGACTTTTTATTTCGGTTTTATTGTGTAAACTATTCATTATAAAAGAGAAACATGATACATGACATGAGCTTGATCAGTACTTGTTATCGTCTCGTGTACATAAGAAAAAGAAAATATGTTTGAATAAAAATGATAGTGGTTTTTGTGTTGTAGAAGTGGCAGACTTAATTTGCCAGTGTAAATGTCAGGACTTCAGATGTGAATACTTGTTGAAATGATCTGTTGTTGTTTTTTATGATGATGGGCTGAGACTTGTTGAAATGATCCGTTGTTTTTTATGATAATGGGCTGAGATATAATCCACTGTGTGGTACCTGTACTCTGTGGTTAGAGAGAATTTAGTAACCAGATATACTTAATGTACTGATCAAATTGTATCATATAACAATAAATCATTAACTCATCACAGTGGGCTGGATTTCTTAATTTTTTAGGTTTGGTGACAGTTGATTTTCTCGCATATAATTAGTTTAACAATGAATTGAAGTAAACTTTATGGAAATGAATTGTGGATGAAGTATTGTTGGAGTTAACAAACATTCATGAAAACTCTGGGACATCACACTGTCTCCCAACTTCACCATTGTTAAGGAGGGTGGGCTTGTCAATGCAATGATTATTGTTAAGGAGGTTGGGCCTGTCAATGCAATCATTATTGAACCTGCAGTGTTTAGTATAGAAGGGATGATTGCCCACTTCCAAATACCATTGACCAGTAGGGAGGATATGATAGCCCACTTTCAATTACCATGGTCCAGAATGGAGATGATAGCCCAGTGGTAATTGGAAGTGGACCACTTCCAATTACCACTGACAGTTTAGCATGGAGATGATAGGTGGTTGCCCCATATTAAGTTACTACTGTGTAGTATAGAGGAGACAATACCCCACTTCCAATAAAGAGGGGATTAGGAATGGGGAAAATTGTGTTTGTAATATGATTTAAGAAAAAATGAAGAAAGAAATGATACATGTACTTGCATGTACAAAGTAGTGGAGGCAAAACTAAACACTACTTACTGCATATCAACATGGGTGTTTCCATTCTGATTAAAACCAGATCTTTGATCCGCTTGGATATTCTGATGTCGCTAATACAAAGATCTGAAGACATCCCGTAAAGGCTCACATCAGAATAAACTTTAGATAAACCAATCAAATTGTTGCTGGCAAAATCATTAGTGGTAGAAATAAGTGAAAATGAATCGTGAAGTGTTCCGGATAATGTCTGATGAAGGAACTGCAAATGTTGAATTCAACATGTAAGAGTTGGTTTGATTGGTTCTTGTAGAAGCATTTGATTGGATGACCTTAGGTCACC
This sequence comes from Ostrea edulis, assembly GCF_947568905.1. Lineage (NCBI taxonomy): Eukaryota > Metazoa > Mollusca > Bivalvia > Ostreida > Ostreidae > Ostrea > Ostrea edulis. The sequence continues at coordinate 39,190,615 of NC_079168.1, forward strand.
AAAGTGCATGCTGACGTGACCCTATACATGATGTCTACAGATCTTTGTATTAGCGACATCAGAATACAGGAGTGGATCAAAGATCTGATTTTAATCAGATTGGGGTATTTCTTTCTGACTTTCTTGGCTTTGGGTATATATATCACCACACAGTGTCCATTTTCTGGAAATTACAATGGGCAGGCTATGACAACTGACTGTCTTTATAAGCAGCCCCCTTAAACGACTATCAAGTATTATATTTTGATTGAAGAGGGTATGCACCACTATTTATAGAAAAATTAATGATGATTGAAATTTTAATGAAAAGAATACACATTTTTGTACTACATTCTTTTTTCGCAAATACATCTAGCAACTTTATACCTTACTACGGACCTATTATTCAAATGTAGGTCACTGGTAGAGAACAAGCTCTAAAAGTGACATAAATAAAACACAACACTGATGATAAAATGCTTGATATCTGACATCAAATTACAAGGACTTGCAAAAAAGGGACCATAAATGATGCACAGGAATTGAAAAATTTAAGTATCAAAGGTCAATAAGATTTAACATGAATTTTCAGATTTAAATGGATCTAATTTTCTTTTGATCTTAATTAGTTAAGAATTTATTTTCCAAGCTTTTTTTTTCCTTTTTTTTTTGTACGTAATTGGGAGAAACTTACATGTATGTTTGTATTTTACTTTCTATTTCTATGAACTTTTATGCATCATGTTGATGTTCTATAACAATTTATTGATGATAGATTTCTTTTCTTGCTAGCTTCAGCCTCCATGGAAACCAGATGTGAAGAGTGCATGGGACACAAAGTACATCCCGGATGAATTTGCGCGCGAGATCACGTTTTTAACACCGCCTGGTCAGGAACATTTGTCGGAGAGCATGAGACATGAGCTAGACGCCATTGACGAGGAAGGTGAACTGCCTTACTTTGAGCAGTTTTCATTTCATGGAAACAGTACCAAAAGTTTTGGTGGTTACTTGAGTGAGTCAGTGAGACACACTGATGAATTGTTCTAAAGTACCGGTGGACTGGATTTTCAAAGCATACTCACAGGGTCATGAGACAAGGGGAGGAGTTATATGATCATGTGACCAAGAGAACTGTACAGAATGGTAGATTAATGCAATCTCAGTATTAAGATAGAGACCTATTTTATAATTCTTGTCATTCCTCAAATTGAATTTTGTTACCTGGGTCATTCAGGTGACCAATTGTGATTGGTAGTTGTCTGTCGTGCATTAACATTTGAACTCAGTCATCTTCTCTGTAAACACATGGCCGTTTTTCAATTTGGTATGGAACAACGGGGGGGGGGGGGGGGGATTAAAATTGGGAATTTGCACTGCAACCCCGAGGGTGCAATCGTTATAAATCTTCTTCTCTACTAGGGGACACCAAACAGACAAACTGTGTGTATAGTCATGATGAGTAAGGTTGTCTTTACCAAACTTGAGAAATTCATGGGTCAGGGGTTCTGGTGCTAGGGTGAGCTTTATGGTTCATACAATGAACATGCAGTATTTCTTTAAAAATCTTCTTTTTGACTTGGACATCATAAAATGAAACTGAGTACATAGTAATGAAAAGAATAGAAACCTTTAACAAAATTGTGAAATTCACGGTCCTTTGGGTCAGGGGTTCTGATGCTAAAGTGGGGCTTTATAGCTTTCTTATTGAAAATGTGTTATTTTCTCCATTAAATTCATCTGGACTTCAAACAAAACAATGTATACAAGACTATAAAAAGCATATACTTGGCGCTCTGTCAAGCTTGTGAAATTCCCTACCTTTGAGCCGGAGCTTCAGGCTTTAGGTAAAGGAATCATTCTCTTCAGTGAATTGTGACAAAATACTATATGGTTTATGAAGATTGTGGAATTCATGACCCAGGGACTAATTAGTTGTTCAGGGAACAGCAATCACATAGTGAAAATACAGGGCATGATTTTTTTTAATGCTCTTTTACTCATAAACATTGAAAAAACTGAATCTGGAAAGCTAAGGACACTGTACTCTCATTTTATGAAAATAATACTCTTTGTTTGATTGAGCTGTCCATTTAAAAATTGTTGTATGTTAGCTCAGGTGACCTTTAAGACCCATGGGCCTCTTGGTTACTTCTAGAAAATAATGGTATATGTACTGTGTTTAAAAAAAAGGTGGTTTATTGTAATGAAGCTGTTGATATGGAAAGTCATAGTCTTCTATATTGTCAGAAAGTAACGACATTTGTTCAGTGTAAAGGGAAAGTATTTTTGTTGATGTATTTTGTGTTGGGTGTGTATTTCTGTTATAACTGTCAGATATTGTCATTGGTGCGATGTTGCGCTAGCAATTAGAAGTTATTTTGATGATTTCTGAGTTGGGCATGAAGGTTTTTTTTCTTCTGAAAGGATAACATACTATGGGAATTGTACAGAAAATCATGAATAATTTTTTATGTATGAGATTTAGCTTAGGAATTATGAATATGTATGAATGCATTAGGATGTAGAATAGGTGTCATAATTTCAACTGGTATGTATAATTTCAACTGGTACATGTATGTATGATTTGCGTAGTATTATATGCTTTGGTGAGGTTTTGTAGGAACATATTCTGATGGCTACTTGCATCGAAGTCTGTAACACAAGATTTAACTTGAACCATAATAATGATGCTCATCAAAACGTTACAAATTTAAACTTCACACTTTACAGGATCTGAAGAATCGTAATCTTCTCTATTACAGTCATATTCAATCTAGATTTAATAGTCTTAACATATGTAGAAATTATTTTACTCTTGCGTTTATATAATCTGAAAACAAGCCCTAGTCATCAGTTTTTTTGATAGTCACTTATGAACAAGGTCAACAGATTTAACAGGTGTATATACAAATGTCAGCTGAAGTTTTTTGTACATATTCAATGTAGACTAATATATAATGGTGGTGCTGAAGTTTGCCTCCCAATATCTAACAGAGGAGGTCGGGGAATTTTATGAAGAAACGTCTCAGAAATAAGGTGCCATTACTTTTAAAAGACAAATATCATGTTTCTTTAATGCACTGAACACAAACATGTCTTAGAAAAGAAGGACTCAAGAAGTCTCTCGGTGATAAATATATATAGTATGACTATATCTGGTAGTTTTGAAAGTACTTATCTTCGGTACGATTTACCCCTTTGTCATCTTCATAAGTCAGAGAGATTTGTACAGGCATGACCTTAGCAAAATTAAACTGGTTCACTATAGACTTGGGTAGCCAGGAACCAGAGCATCATGGATGTCCTTTGTTATGTGTTCATTCTCAAAAGTTTTCAACTGCAGGTTCACACTTGGTGGACTTTTGCTGTATGAATTTGAGTTTGTGCACTTTTTGTTGACGTCCAACATCTAGTTTTATACGTGTTAGAATGTTCATGGTCCACATTGTAGCACACAGAAGTTAAATAATGAATATTTTTTTAATGTGTTATAAAATATTGTTTTGGAATTGTTTATTATAGGGGTTTTAGAGTTTCTTTTTTTAATGAGGAATTGAAAGTCATTTGTTCCCAAACACATATTTTACAGACTTGTTTTGTTTTTTGATGACTGCAATAATCCTACTGATATCAGGACAACAGAAGGCTTCTTCCTGATGTGGGACAATGTGTGTACGATGTCTATATCTGGTTGATTATTTCTCTGCAAACTGAGATTAATGTTTAATAATCTATGTAAATCATGTGTAATTAAGAAATCCCTTTTTATATAGATAGGTTCTATTGTGTTTTTATGTTGTTCAAAATCTTTATTAGATTGGTCTTATTTCTTCAACAATTAAATCCCGCAAATTCTTCTACAATTTATAAATGTTTGTACATCACAGGCCATGTAATGTTCAGTATCTGTAGCACCGTTTATTCCACCATTTTACAGTTTTACGTTGGCGTTTTTAAGCCTCTCGATTTTAGACCCCAGTTTTTACACCTTGTTGATATCTATTTTTATCTCTGACAGCTTTAACAATAGCACATACGAGGTTCTTCCAAGGAGTCGTTACTGATAAGGACCAATGTTATAATGTTGTGTGTTAAGTACCATTAAAGTTGTTCTCAAAATTGGATGTATCTTTCATTTAAACGTCCAGGCTTGGATTCTTGAAAAATCTCAAACTTAAAAGTTTGAGTTTTCTTCTATTTGAGTAAAATTTCGGACTATTTCGAGAAATCCAGGCCATAATAATCTACAGTCTTGGTTTTGGGAATGCAAGGTTAATGTTGGTAAAGTGGCGAATTGAATTACTGCTGTGATGCTTTGTTGGATTGATATAATGCTTTTAAGATTTCCCACAATAATTTTTCAACTTTGGAAAAAAATTTAAAATCATAAAAATCAAATGAAGTAGGACTTTGCTGCATTTACCTGAGATTTTCTATTTGATTTTAAAACAATGTAAATTGGTCATCAATACATGAAATGCGCCAATAAAAAGACATTAATGGAGGATTTCAATTCTTGGGTAACGTTTTTCCATTGAATTTTCAAGATTTGTGAATAATACAAAAATAAAGGTGGGTTCATAGGAAAATTTTGTTGTAAATCTGTGTATTTAGCAATATTAAAACATTTACAAATTCTATAACTAATGTCTTGGGTATTCATGTATTTAAAGGACACAAAGCATGTTTCTAAACTTTTCCATTTTTTCAGCAAAATTAATTCTTTTCATGCCTAAAACTACTTTAGATATGTTTTAAATGAAATATTTTGTGTAGTTTTTGAGTTTGAAAGCGATGAAATTCAAATCTTGCGATATGCATATTTACTTTCGCTATTTTACGCGCCGTTATGTGTGAAGTCATATGCGCCCTAGGGTTTGAAAACTTCTATTAGCCATTTCATAAACAGATTAGATTTAATCAACAAAAACCCAATTATCACGCTAACGGCTTCTAAATTATATTTAATTAATTAAGATGTTTTGTGCCGTGCTCGGGTGTACTAGTTGTCGGTAGAAAGGCTTTAGACTGAGTATTTTTCGAAGGAAGGTACGAAAAGAAAGACATGGATAATTTTTTGTTGGAGCAAGAAACACCCAGTCACCTTTTCAAAAACCACTTGGACAGAGACCCTGATAACTGCGAGAAAATGAATATATCGAAGCTATAAGCACTGGTAGGCCTACAGCATACATTTTGTTTTGGTCTTCAAATTCAATACACACTCGGATCAACTGACCTTCACCTTGTAACAACATATACAATGTAACTTCTACCAATTGGTAAATTTACAAAATTTTTAATGATACAAAATAATTGAACTTTTAATTATATAAGTAATAGAATATTGTATTTCCTAACTTTGAATTGAATTATAAAATTATTTCCTCTTTGAACTCGTAAAATCTTTGAAGAGTGTGTCAGTTTAAATATTTATACGATTAATTTACTACCATTATTGATTTTAATTATATATGAATAATTTTCAAAAATTCTTATAGTATATATCCAGCTTTTACTTGAAACAGCTTACACTTTTTGCAATATTATCAAACATAGCTAATTGGCTAGAAATTTAATGATGATTTTTATATATGTACATATACTCTTGCTTGTAGTATTTTTAGCTCTTCTGAGCCGAAGGCTCAAAGAGCTAATCATATGTCTGGTGTGCGGTGTGCGTCAACTTTTTGGAAAAAGGTCTATATCTCAAGAACCCCTTTGCCAATTTTTGTCAAATTTGTCACAGGGTATCCTTGGCCCAAGGGCTTTCAATTATACTAAAACTAGGGTTGTGACCCTTTAACAAGGGGTGATAATTAGGAAAATGCAAACAAAAGTAGTGGTTGCTAAAAAATCTTCTTAAGAACCACTGGGCAAATTATCACAAACTTATGCATAAGGATGAGGATAGGTTGTAGATAAAAAATTGTACAAGGCATCATCCTGGGGCAAAGGATGTGGTCTTAAGCTCACTTCAAAGTTGACCTTAAATTTTGTTTTGTTAAAACTTTGATAATTTGCTTAGTATAAGGACTAGGATCATCAAATTTTGTCAGTTGATGCATCTTAGGACCTAATATCATGTTGTCTCAAAAGTAGGTCATGGTGACCTACTTTTTGAATTACGCAGGTAATTATTATTAAATGTATTTTGATGTATATCTTGGACACTTTTGAGCCTATGATCATCAAAAGTTGTCAGTTGATGGATCATGGGACCTTGAACTACGTCATGTGAAAAGTATGTCACCATGACTTACTTTCTGAATTTTATGGCTAATCATTTATGAATACATTTTGGGTTGTTATTTCAGATACCGAGAGGTTTAGAATCATCAAACCTTGTAAGTTGATGCATTTAGAGGCCTCGAAACATATTTATTTAAAAAAAGTAGGTCACTGACCTACTTTTTGAATTTTGCAGACATTCAAATTTCACATTTTCAATTTTAGATGCGTATTTTGGACACTATGAAAACTAGGATTATCAAACTTTGTCAGTTGATGCATCTTAAGTCTTCATAGCTTGTTGACCAAAAAGTAGGTCACCGTGACCTACTTTTGGAATTTGACGGCTATATTTTAATATTTCAGATACTATTTGATTTACAATCATCAAACTTTGTCAGTTGATGGGTCTTGAGTCTTCAGAGTGTGTCAACCAAAACGTAGGTCACTGTGACTTACTTTTGGAATTTGACGTTTATATCTGAATATTTCAGATACTATTTAACTTCAATTATCAAACTTTGTCAGTTGTTGCATCTTGAGTCTTTGGAGTGTGTTGACCAAAAAGTAGGTCACTATGGCCTTCTTTTGGAATTTGACGGCTATATTTGAATACTATTTGACTTGTCAGTTGATGCATCTTGAGTATTCAGTGTATCGACCAAAAGTAGGTCACCGTGACCTACTTTTGGACAATTACATTTAAATTTTCAGGTACTATTTGACTTAACATCATCATACTTTGTTAATTGATGAATCTTGGTTAGTGAGAATTTTTGCCTGTTCTACAATGTATCAGAAGAGTGATTCTAGGCCCATGGGCCTCTTGTATTTCTTCCTCTTGGTCTTATGCTTTCTATATATTCTTGCATGAAAGTTTTCTTTTATTTTGTATTCTTTTGTTAATCTGTGATATGTCTGTGTATATGTGTACATGCATGCTATGTGTCTTTGTCCTTAATATATCGATGACGTTTTGTCTATTAACAATGATAGCTTTCATTCATATGTCGATTTGATATATCCCTGTGAGCTCGAAATAAAGGACACCACAGAGTCGTCCACTTCTGCTTCATACTTAGGTATTTTATTGAAAGTAGACATTAACGGCAAACTAACAACTCAACTGTATGACAAACGGGATGATTTCAGCGTCTCCATCGTCAACTTCCCACATTTATGTAGCAATATTCCATTATCACCTGCATATGGTGTTTATATATCTCAACTGATTCGATATGCAAGAGCTTGTTCTGGGTATAGTCAGTTTTTAAATCGAGGTAAGCTACTGACAAACAAGTTGATGGTACAGGGATTTCAACAGTCTCGATTGAAGTCAGCATTTCGCAAATTCTATGGTCGATATAACGATCTAGTTCGTCAATACAACCTCGCATTGGGTCAAATGCTGTCTGACGTGTTTCATACCGATTGTTAAGCCGTTCTTGCTTTGTGCACTGATTTTGACTGCGGATAACTCCGTTTACCTGATCAGGATATGGGGCTCACGGCGGGTGTGACCGGTCAACAGGGGATGCTTACTCCTCCTAGGCACCTGATCCCACCTCTGGTGTGTCCAGGGGTCCGTGTTTGCCCAACTCTCTATTTTGTATTGCTTGTAGGAGTTATGAGATTGATCGCTGTTCGTTATCTTCACCTTGCATGAATGTGATAGTCGGTTAAAAAGATCTACAGAGCTTGTGTTTGATATGTTGAATGTATATAGTGCCGACTTTAAATGAAATTTACTATAGGATTAAACATTCTTTTTGAAGAATTTATCGATGTGTAAACTCCGGACATTTTACTCACAAACTGAATAAAAGTGCGAAGCTCCGGACATTTTACTCACAAACTGAATAAAAGTGCGAAGCACTTTTATGTTAAGCTTGTGAGTAAAATGTCCGGAGTTTACACATCGATAAATTCTTCAAAAAGAATGTTTGATTCTTATAATTCCAATTCATTCATTTTATTAACAATTGCAAAAATTTGAATAGTCTCCCCGCACTATATTATTTGTTTTCAGGTGTGTATGAATACATCGCGTTTTCGGATTTATCCAATCAAAACAATTGTAATAAATAACATTGGAATTATTTTACTTTACTTTCACTTCCTAACGACGTACACGTGCTGATCACAATTCAAAAATAATAATAAGATTGCTTTATCAAAATAAAATGTGATTTCCACTTTAAATTTGATTATTTTTATTGATTTGTGTGGGTTTTTCTTTTTTCTTTTTCTTTCTTTTCGAAATGCACCCGTGACAGTGCATGTAGCTAGGCTTATAGGGCCTAGTTTATTCTCTCACCAGAGGGCGCGTTACGCAAGCTTCACCATTCTCTACCCAGAGTTCCGTGCGCTTCTCGGGTGAATGTGTAACACGCCTTCTGGTGAGAGAAATGAAGCTTCACATACAGGGTAAGCGGTAAATGTAGTACGGCCGAATGCCAAAAGTCCCGGATAGTGATTTTTTTCCCGATATTTCTCTCTTTATGCTGCATGTAATAACACCAAATTTGCAGAGGTTACTATTTGTAACCTAGGTACATAAAAAGTATAAACTTTTCTGAGAATTCTTCTACAAAAGTACCAAACCAGAGTCTTCACCTGCCAAAAAAGCGGTAAATCTAGTACTTTTTATAAATGTCGGAACCCAAACACGGTCGAAGACACTGACCGATTTTCACAGCCCCTTTGTAAATACTGGGTTCTAAGTGATCCAATTCATGCACAGATATTGATTAAGACTACATTTTATGTATCTATGATTATTTCCACAACACAGAATAATAAAAACTGCTGTGACCGTGTTATTGTTTTAATCGGAACAAGTAAGTCCCCTTAGTTGGGTAAATTCGTACCTAAACAGCGTACGCGTACATGCAAAACGATAGTTGATGATGTCTGTTGGTAATTTGTAAGGTCCTTTGTCGCGATACGTATTGGTATAATAGAACCTGATTTCCTTTGTCGCGATACGTATTGGTATGATAAAACCCAAGGTCCTTTGTCGCGGTACGTATTGGTACGATAAAACCCAAGGTCCTTTGTCGCGGTACGTATTGGTGCGATAAAACCCAAGGTCCTTTGTCGCGGTACGTATTGGTACGATAAAACCCAAGGTCCTTTGTCGCGGTACGTATTGGTATGATAAAACCCAAGGTCCTTTGTCGCGGTACGTATTGGTATGATAAAACCCACGGTCCGTTGTCGAGGTAGGTATTGGTATGATAAAACCCGAGGTACTGTGTTGAGGTACGTATTGGTATGATAAAACTGGAGGTCCTGTGTCGAGGTACGTATTGGTATGATTGATAAAACCCCAGGTCCTATGGAGCGCCAAATTAACATTGACTCAAGTAATTGAAGATATCTTCAATTATTTGAAGATATCATCAATTCAATTATTGCTCTCTTTAATTGAATTAATGCGCGCATTAAATCAATTATTGCTCTCATCAAATGAATTAATGCGCGCTTCAATTCAAGTATTGCTCTCATCAATTGAATTAATGCGCGCATCAATTGAATTAATGAGAGTAATGATTGGTTTAATGCGCGCATTAATTCAATTATTGTTCTCTTCAATTCAATTGATGCGCGCATTAATTCAATTAATGAGAGCAATAATAGATTTGACACGCGCATTCAATTATTGCTCTCTTCAATTCATTTGATGAGAGCATCAATTTAGTAGAAATATTGCTCGCAATAATTAATTTAGAGCTCGGTATAAATAATTTGATGATCTCTTTAATTCAATTGAAGATATCTTTAAATCATTTACAATGCTTTTGTATAAGGAATTAATGCGCACATCAATTCTTTTAAAGACAGCAACAATTCAATTAAAGATATCATCAGTTCAATTGTGGATATGTTGAACTGAAGATATCTTTAATTATATAGTTGCTCTCTCTAAAAGAATTATTGCTCTCTTCAAATGAATTAAAGATATCATTAATTCAATTGAAGAGAGCAATAATTGAATTGATGCGCGCATTAAATCAATTATTGCTCTCATCAAATGAATTAATGCGCGCATTAATTCAATTATTGCTCTCATCAATTGATTTAATGCGCGCATTATATCAATTATTGCTCTCTTCAATTGAATTGTAGCGCGCATCAATTCAATTGTTGATATTATTAATTCATTTGAAGAGATCATTAATTCAATTAAATCGCGCATCAAATCAGCTGAAGAATTAATGCTCTCATCAATTCAATTAATGCGCGCAATAATTCAGAATTGAAGATATCATTAATTATTTGAAGAGATCTTTAATTCAATTGTTGCGCGCATCAAATGAATTGATGATATCTTCAAATAATTGAAGATATCTTCAATTATTTGAGTTTATGTTAATTTGGCGCTCCATAGATGTACAGTTGTGAATAACGTGCCGAGACTTACAGACCCTAGGGGGTCTAACTGGTAAAAACGAAAACCAAGATGGTGGCGTGATATACATTGTGAATATTTTGTTTATAGGATTGATTGATTATTGTTTAACCTCCCACTCGAGAATTTTTCACTCATATGGAGACGTCATCATTGCCGGCGAAGGGCTGCAAAATTTAAGGCTATGCTCGGAGCTTACAGCCTTTGAGCAGGGAGGGAACTTTATCGTGCCTCAACTGCTGTGACACGGGACCTTGGTTTTTGCGGTTTCATCCGAAGGACCGTCCCATTAAGTCGCCTCTTACGACAAGCAAGGGGTACTGAGGACGTATTCTAACCCGGATCCCCTCGGGAATTGTTTATAGGAAGACAATTTATTTTCATTATTTATAAATATAGAAAACGTCGAGTACCTGTGCGTGCTGCTTATGTTCCAACTCACTTCAACATATCCACAGTATTCGATATTTCAATACCGAGGTGCAACCTAACCGAAAGATTTATAAAGAGTGAAAGGAACTAGAAGAGAAGACCATTGTAGACTCAATATTAGGAAATATTCTTTACTGAACAAGATTATAGACGCCTGGACTAACCTATCTCAAGAAGTACAATGTCATCCGATACAGAAAAAAACTTTGAAATCAAGGTAGATCAGCACTGGGAAAACGAAGTTTACAGCTCATTCGACAAGTCGCACATCAGTAATTAAAACACAGAGGGGCGCCGCTACAAACATTAAATCATTTTTGTTACGCAATCCTTTGTCTTTTAGGCTTTTATATAGAAGAAAGGGTTGTACTAAAATTGTGAATTTCGCAACCCCAGAGTTCTGACTTAAAAGGGCGATTCCAAACTAGTCATAGTGTTAATGTAACATATAGATGTCTCTTGTCAGTATGAGCTATTTCGGGAACATTTGTGTTTTAAGAACACATCTTGGTGGGTTTTCTTTTCTTCTTCTGCAGAATACCAGTATTAGAGTTTAGAAAATTATTATACATTTCCTAGCCCTGATACTTTTGACATACTCAGGTGGCCGATAAAGCCCGTGGACTTCTTTTTATAGTGTGTATTTAAGAAATAAATTTCAATTTTCATTGAGAGTATGAACTGCAACCCTTCATGCCGGTTACTTCATGAATTGCGCGTTATTCACATTCTACGTTCTATCCGAATTCCCAGCTGTTAAAATAGTCGTACTATATTTATCGAGATTCATACGTGCATTGTTCACAGCTACATTGCATTCATGAGGAAATGACTATCATTTAACAATTTGTAAAGATGACAGTAATTTAACCGAACAAAAACAATGCAAGGATGGATTGGATGTGTGGTAGAACAAAATGAAAATACTGATAGAGCAAAAATTATGCTAAAGAACATTAAATCATCTTAAAGCTGGGGGGAGGGGGGCATAAACGGACTACAAACACCTACCTATAAATTCAAACTGTAGTGTAAATCAAAAAATGATTTCCACATTTGAATACATTTGAGAAGATATTCACTACCCGGTGCAATCTGCCTACCGCAATTGTCACTCCACAGAAACGGCTCTATTACGGGTTCACCATGATATTACCTCTGCATTGGACGGGAAATCATGTGATGCACTCGTGATGCTTGATCTTTCAGCTGCATTCGACGTCATAGACCATGATATTCTGATCGGGCGTATGGAGTATGCTTTTGGTATCACGGGATCGGCTCTGTCATGGATCAAGTCTCATCTTTCTGGTCGAAGTCAACAAATTGCTATAGGATCTACAGTATCCAAAGAGTTCCTACTCCACTTTGTTGTTCCACGGGGTTCTGTATTAGGACCTCGTCTATATTACATGTTCTCCAAACCAATTGGAGAAAGACGGTTTGATGTTTCTTCATCAACTCTGTGGAACTGCCTCCCGTTGGATCTTCGTGTCGAAGGTTCATTAGCTGTTGTTTTTTTTTTTTTTTTTAAAAACAAACATAAAACATATCTTTTTAAACTTACATTTAATCTGTAATTGGGTAATCATGTATACAGTTATTTAAAAAACAACAACAAAAAACAATAAACAAAAAAAGCTCAGTTTTAGTATTCTTTCATGCCTTTTTCTATGCATTTACTGTACTTTGTTTCAGTTTGTTTTTATTGTTTTACATGTAAAGCGCTTTAGGGTAATTGGCTTAATTAGATAAAGCGTTAAAAGCCTATATAAATGTATAAAAATAATAAACATTATATACAAAGTTTGACCCCTTCCTGGAGTCAGAGCCTCTACCTTGGGGATCATGAAATTTACAATTTTGGTAGAGGCTTTCTTGCTCTACATGACTATGCATTTAGTTTTCCTTATAGATGTATTTGGCCCATCCAAAAGGTCCTGGGGGTGCAGGGGTATTGGAATTTACAACTTATGCCCCTCAGAGATGCTTCATACCAAATTTGAAAAGAATTGGAATGATAGTCATCAAGAAGTTACAAATGTTCAATTGTAAACGCACGACGAACGCAGACCAATTTAAGAGCAATAGGTCGATAAATTACGCGTTTTCGTAGATTTACCCTCCGAGGATTAGAAATGTTGTTTTGAAATACAAAAGTCAAAAGACTTTTAAAAAGAAAATCCACCATAATAACTCCATACGTATTAATACGAAAATTACAAGAGGTCAACACCCATTACAAGCTTGGCGCTTCAGGACCGATATCATGAACGTTAAATTCCACGAAGTACGTCAACCGCCTGCGTAGGTTTTTAACAGGTTAGTCAGGTGATAGATTTGAACCTATAGTTAACGTTTTACAACACATAATGATTACAAACAATGAGTCACCAAACTTTATTACTGATAAAAAGAAATGTAAATATTCCAGGTCATATTGTATATTAATCTTATGTTAATGTCACTGCGGTTTAATTACGTTAAAAGGTCATTTAATTTCATTGCGTGACATTTCAAAATAATATTACCAATAACAAAGAAACTACGCAGAGGCTTAACCCCCACAAGAAAACCTTACACCACGGAAATTCATGGTTTTAGGGAGTTAAACTTTGTTCAGCTTCCCTAGGTATCACATACTGCGCGTAGGAATATATTGTTAAGAACTTCAGTGTGGGTCCCTCTACACCCTCGTTTTGTTTAAAAGAACGCACATCACAGAAAACGTTCTCCAAAACAATATGATCCTATATTCAATGGCTATCATCTAAAACAAAGCGAGCTTATTTCAAATCATGAGCACTATATGAACAGATATATTCGTTTTACAGATATATTCATATGGGTTTGTAAATACCGCACGCTCCGTACTATATGGACGAGTTCACTGTTAAATAAAGGGGTTGGAGGTTAAAACTTAATCCACCATGATAACACACCTGAATTTCCGCATATAGTAAACAGAGGAAGAACCTATGTTAACTGCGCATGTTCAGTGAATAACAATAAAAAAAAAAAGACCAAACACGTTGGTAATACATTATGTATATGCACATACTTTGAAAAAATCAACTCCTTGGATTACAGACTGTTTTAGTCTGATCCGACCTCGGTACTTTGATTTATGTGCTGGGCTCTAGAACGGTTTCAGCCTGACACAATCTCGGTACTTCAAATGATTTCCGGGCTACTAGTATACAGTTTCGGTCTGACCCGACCTCGATACTTTGGTTTCTGTGCCGGGCTATACAGTTTCAGCCTGACACAATCTCGGTACTTTGACTTCTGCGCCGGGCTCTATGGTTTCGGCCTGATACGATCTCGGTACTTTGATTTCTGTGCCGGGCTCTATGGTTTCGGCCTGATACGATCTCGGTACTTTGATTTCTGTGCCGGGCTCTATGGTTTCAGCCTGACCCGATCTCGATAGGTTATTATTTTTAATCTCTGTTAATGGTGTTGTTGAACATGATGTCTTTTATTTGCTGACGATAACTCAGTTGAACATGCATCTAAGAATTTAAAGGAAATCGATTTGACCTTGAATCATGACCTTATTCTTAGGTGGATTGTCAAAAATGGTTGCTTAAGTTTAGTCCCTCTAAAACTAAAGCTGTACTTTTTTCATTGAATAAGAATATCAATCCTCCTAAATTATTTTTCTAGATTGTCAGTTGGAGTATGTGTCAGTGTACAGATATTCATGACTTTATTTCATGCGATTTGGACTGGTCCCAATATATAAAGAACGAGTACGGCTAACAATAAATAGGACTTCTAAAAAAAATTATAAAATTTACTTTAGGAAGAAAGACTTTTAAAAATGTATACTATTTATATAAGACTAGCTTTAGAATATGCCTCTGTTGTTTGGGATGGATGTAGCTCATCTGACAGAGATCTCGTAGAAAAAAGTCCAATTATGTGCAGTACGAATTATTACTGGCCTTCCTATACTAGCCTTTAGAGATTCTCTATATTTAGAAACTAGTTTAGAACCTCTATCTTCTAGACGAGCAAATGCTAAATTAGTTACCATGTACAAGATTTATAATAACGATGTTCTGCAGTATCTAAAAGAAACAATACTTAGAAAAATGAACAATATGTCCGCATATAATCTCCGTTATGGCGATAACTATGCGATACCAAACTGCAGACCCAGTTTACGAAAGAATCTCTTGTATTAGACGCTGTACCAATTAAACAATTTCGTAAAGTGTTAGCTCTAATATCAACAATCCCAAACCCCCTGTACATTTTTCATATGGTTCTCGTTTGCTGAATGAAAGGCGAAAATAACGAACAGTGATCAATCTCATAAACCCCACAAGGAATACAAAATAAAAAGTCAGGCAAACACGGACCCCTGCATATACTAGAGGTGGGATCAGGTGCCTAGGAGGAGTAAGCATCCTCTGTCGACCGGTCACACCCGCCGTGAGCCCTATGTCTTTATCAGGTAAACAGAGTAATCTGTAGTCAAAATCATTGTACACAAAACGGCCTAACAATGGATATGAAACACGTCAAACAGCATTTGATCCAATGATAGGTTATATGGGCAAACTAGATCATTATAACTACCATATAATTTCCGAAATGCTGTTGAAACCCTGTAACATCAACTTGTTTGTCAGTAGCCTGCCTCGGCTTAAAAAACTGATCATACGCAGAACAAGTTCTTGTGTATTGAATTAGTTGAGAGATATAAACACCATATCCAGGTGAAAATGGAATATTGCTACATAAATATGAGAAGTTGACTATGGAGAAGCTGAAATCATCTCGTTTGTCATAAAAGTGAGTTGTTAATTTGCTGTTCATATCCAGTTTCAATAAAATATCTAAGTACGAAGCAGATGTGAAGGACTCCGTGGTGTTGTTGGTTTTTTTTTATCTCGAGTTCACAGGAATATATCGAATCGACATATGAATGATTATATAATTCATACCAAACTGAGACAAACCTGTGTTTTGAATTATGATCTTTATAGACGCAATATTGTTGATTCTCCATTATGTCCTGTGGCATGCATGAAGATGCATACCAATTTTTCTTTACTTGTAAAAATATTCAATTGCTAGGAGAAGCGGTAGTGGATTCAAAACAGCTAATTTTAATTAGATTGCTAGATACAAATTAATGGTTAGATTGCTAAGGTTAAATGATTTGGCTATTATTGTTACACATCTTCTACTTTGGGGTAATAATGTCTTATCTACCGAATTAGGTAAAAAAAATTCTTGTGTTCAGACGTATATTCATGAAACTAAAAGATTTAGCTGATGATCATATTGTATTGTTTATCTATAGAACACTTACCATGATTGTATTCTCCGTGTATCCTTTTTTCAATGACATTTGTGTGTTATTACGTAATAAGGAGAAGAACTCTTAAGTTGTACGAACTTTTCTTCTGATCGTTCTGTAAATATTATACAATAAAATACGTTCAAATTAAATCAGTAGGTTTATTCAAAACCTTCAACTGACCACCTGCCTACGTACATAAGTAGTCCACTGTCCAAACTACAGACAAAACAGCGATTCAAGCCCCATAAAGGGCTGTTTAGATTAGAAATTGGATAGACAGAGAAAACAAGAGCAATTGAATTTAATCTCATGTACTGGTAGTGAAGATTCCACCTTGTTCAAAGTATGGTCCTATCTAGATTAGGATAAGGATATTGTTTACAAAGCAGAATAGATCAGTATATACAGTACATGTAGACATTTCGAATTGACCCCCCCCCCTCCCGTCCTCCTCGGGAAGTTGTCAAAAATGCACATTTTTCATAAATTTAGTTGTAAATTGCCAAATAATCATAGGCTGTACACCCCCCCCCCTCCTGAGAAAAATAATCATAGGCTGTACCCCCCTCTCCTGAGAAAAATAATCATAGGCTGTACACCCCTCTCCTGAGAAAAATAATCATAGGCTGTACACCCCCCTCCTGAGAAAAATAATCATAGGCTGTACACCCCCCTCCTGAGAAAAATTGGATCCTCACATATGATCGTCTGTGAATAAATTTGCCGTTCATATTTTTTGGGAGTTGAACTTTGTTAGACATTCTCCATAACACGCCCGAGTCTCTGTATGTAGTAAGTAATAGAAGAAACCCGAGTCCTTGCACATAACATGTAACAGAAGATACCGAATCTTTGCACATAACATGTAGTAAGTAATAGAAGAAACCCGAGTCTATCCACATAACATGCAGTAAGTATTTCAAGAAACCGAGTCACTGCACATAACATGTAGTAAGTAATAGTAGAAACCCGAGTCTATGTAAATAGCAAGTAGTAAAAGAAACCCGAGACTATGTAAATAGTAAGTAATAGAAGAAACCCGAGTCTATGTAAATAGTAAGTAATAGAAGAAACCGAATCTCTGCACATATAGTAAATAAATGAATATATAAATACATTCACTGTTAACTGCGCTTTAATATCGAACTACTGCGACACATTACGGTAATTTATTTGTTTGAAAACACAGCGGAATTACTTCGACACATTTTTTTAATG